>NC_056727.1:548636265-548773765 GCF_019279795.1 Protopterus annectens
CTTTTTTCTTGCTCCAGAACTGATGTCAGAAAAAGTTAATAATTGTATTTCTTGTGGGAAGCAAATACCTCATAAGGACTTTCATTCTTACTGCATTGCTTGCCTAGGCCCTGATCATAATTTTCTGGGTTGTCGATTTTGTGCTAGATTTAACCAACGCACTATTAAGCATCGGTATGATTATGCTTTAAACTACTTTGGACGCAGATTTAATTATCCAGAAATGTTGTTGGAAAGCCATCTGACTACCGGAGTTCACAAAAAAAACGCAAAGAAAAAGAAAGACAGCCAAGGCCCAAAACCGACGACGAAGCTTCTCCTAAGCCAGTCGCCGGTTCGCTGGTTCTCAGTGAGGTGCTTTCGCAGCCCCTGACAACCGCTACTTTAGAGTCGCAGGCCGCTACCAACTCCCACATGGAGTCAGCCATGCCTCTGGAAACTCAAGTATTGGAGCCTCTGACGCTAATCCTTCAGATGGGTCCGGAGCCGCTGAGCAGGCACCGGCTTCTGAGGGTGTATTCAGACCCAAACACCTATACATTAAACCAACTTCAAAGGCAAAGACTAAAGCACCTTCAAAGACAAAGAAGCAACCTCAAGAGCCACGTGGACAGGCCTCCATACCCAAAAAACAAATGCTCAAAATGGCTGAAGACTTGATTACCTTGATCAGGGGTTCCCATCCCCCTCCTGATAAAAGGCCTAGGCAAGAGACTGACTATGAATCTTCAGATCAGGTTTCCATTTCTTCTGATTCCTCTTCTGATCAGGAATAATCTTTTCCCCCCTATGAAGATTCTGATGCTGAAGAATCCATACCTTCAGCTTCTCCTCCTGAGGATTATTCTTTGGGGAAACCTTACATATCACGAGGGAGCATTTCCACTGGGAGAGCCAAGATTTTTCAGAGTCTAAAAAGAGGCTCAGGAATTTCCTGTTACTACCTCAGCACAAGCCACTAGCCATCCCTCCTGTGTTAGACATTGTAGATGATGTGTTTTCGGAGTCAAGCCTTACCCCTGACTCCTTGTCTCCAGCTCTTGTTAAGCCTGACAGATATTACAGGGTTCCTGACTCACATAAATTCCTTTTTAAAAACCCTGCTGCAGACCCGGAAACTATTTCTCAGGGTCCCAAGGGTGTTAAGGCTTCAGCTGCAAAAAACCCTACCCCTTCTGATAGGGATTCTAGGGCACTGGATAGATGGGGAAAAAAGGTTTACACATCTGCTACCTTGGCTATAAGGGCCTTAAACTGTCAGTTTCACATGCTCAAATATCAGCAACATGTCATAGCATTGCTTAAACAGAAAATGTTAAATACTGAATGTGCAGAAAACAAGGAAATGCAGGATATATTGCATGCAGTTGAACAAGTTGGAAAGCATACTTTGCAATGTGGTTTTGATTCTTTAGAGGCCTCCTGCAGGGCCGCAGTTACTGGTTCTGTAATTAGAAGACATGCTTGGTTAAAGGAGCAAAATCTGCCTGATCATGTTAAAGTTAAATTATTAGATGCACCTTTACAGCTTGATTCTTTGTTTGGTGTTAAGGCAGAAGAGGTGTTAAAGAAAATGGAGGACAAGGCTAAATCCATGTAAACGGTCAAAGATTTCTTACAAGTACAGCCACCTAGGTTTAGTAAACACTGGCCAACAATGAATTGGTCCTTTCCAGTGTCAGACAGACCTCAAAGGGGTAGACCCAGATGCCCTAGAGGCAGAACCCAGGCTCAAGGTTCATACAGGTCAAAGCAATGGGGTGCTTCTGCCTCCAAAAGTGAAGAAGACAAATCACAACTTTACAGGAAACAGTACCAATGACTTCCCCCTGCCTGCACCAAGCACTTATTTCCTGGCAGCACCCTTAGGGGGAAAAATAGCACTTTTTTTCTCAAAATTGGCACATTATAACCCAGGACAAGTGGGTTCTAAATATCATGTCACAAGGCTGCAAGTTCCATTTCCATACCCTGCCAAAGACAAACGGCTGGTCAGATCTGCCAAAAAATAAATGGGCAGAGGCACAAAAACAAGTCTCATCCCTCATGGACATAAGGGCCATTCAACAAGTGCCAGAGCAAGAGCGGGGGCAAGGATTTTACTCAAGACTGTTCTTGGTACCCAGAAAGGACAAGGCCTGGGGGCCAATACTGGACCTATCTATTCTGAATACATTCCTGGATATACCAAAATTCAAATGTTGACTTTGCAGCAACTACTGTCCATGCTGGACAAGAACGCTTGGCTTGTAACTTTAGACCTAAGAGAGGCATACCTGCATGTCCCAATCAGACAAATATGCAGAAGATACCTCAGATTCAAGGCTGGCTCAATGCATTACCAATTTTCTGCACTGCCCTTTGGCTTAGCTACTGCGCCCAGGGTCTTTACAAAGTGCCTGGCACCAGTAATTGCATTCTGCAGACAAAGAGGAATACAAATATATCCTTACTTGGATGACTGTCTGATTCAAGCAGAGAACAAGGACATTCTTCTGTAGCATCTAGCATTTGTGAAAAAACTTCTGACTGCCTAGGGTACACAGTCAACTAAAAGACATCAAAACTAGTACTCTCTAAAGAGATAATATTCCTGTGTGCAAGCTTAAATACAACTGCCCCAGATGGCTTATCTCACTCCAGACAAACAAAGACAGTTGACTACTTACTTTAAAATGTTAGCAACAAAGGCCCAGTTATCTGCAAGAAAAATTCTGCAGGCTTTGGGTTTCATGGCACCCTGCATCCTACTAATTCCATATGCAAGACTGCATATGAGGAAACTTCAGTGGTACCTAAAAAGTGTTTGGACTCAACGTTGCCACAGCTTGGAAACTATAATTGCTCTCATTCCCTGCCTGCAACAGGCGTTTCGATGGTGGGCAAAGGCTTGCCACCAAAACAAGGGACAGCCGTTCACATTGCCCCCGGCCAGGCAGACACTAACAACGGATGCATCTGATTATGCCTGGGGGGCCCACATGGCAGGAAAATGCATTCAGGGAACATGGACCTCAAACCAAATGCATCTACATATCAATCAAAAAGAGATGCTAGCTGTTCAAAATGCCCTGACAGCCTTCAAGGACCTACTTCATCCAGGACAACTACTGATAAGGACAGACAACACCACGGTCATGTGGTATATAAACAAGCAGGGGGGCACACATTCTTACCCCCTTTGCAGACTAGTCATGACGTTGTGGGACACAGCATTGACTTACCAAATACATCTGCAGGCACAATTCCTGCCAGGAAGGAAAAATACTCTGGCAGACGAACTAAGCAGAAACCTCATGGATCCCCACGAGTGGCAGCTGGATCCACAAGTCTTCAGCATGATAACAAGGAAATGGGGATGCCCGGACATAGATCTATGTGCCTCCCCTCACAACTACCAGCTACAGAGATACTGCACAAGGATTTATCACAGACAAGCATGGAAAGTGGACGCCCTATCCTTCAACTGGAAAAACCTATCAGTGTATACCTTTCCCCCTCTGCCTCTCCTCCCCAAGGTACTCCTAAAGGTCAGACAGGAGAAGCCAAAGATGATACTGATTGCACCAGACTGGCCCCGCCAGCATTGGTACCCAATATTAAGGAGTTTATCTCAATGCCCAGCTTGGACCCTACCACAAGTACCGCATCTGCTGTCCCAGCAAAACAATCAGATCCCACACAGCCAGCTCAGGACTTTAAACCTGGCAGCATGGCGGATAATGTAGTCATACAAAACACACCTCTCAGCAAAGCTGTGATGGATGTCATTTTGGAAGCCAGAAGGCCTAGTACTAGAAAATGTTATGCTGGTAAATGGAAGAGATTCTGTGCTTGGAACCAGGCACAAGGAACAGATACAGCTGTGCCAAATATTCCTCAGATTTTACAATACTTTACTGAGATGCTGGACAAAGGCCTATCTTTCTCATCTATTAAAGTTCATGCCTCTGCCATTTTGGCTCATTAAAATGCAGAGCCACCAATCGTTTCTCATCCATTATTAAAACAGTACCTCAGAGGAGCCAAAAATCGAAGGCCTCCAAGATGATCACCAATGCCTGCATGGGACCTCAACGATGTCTTGGAAAAACCCACCCTGCCTCCTTTTGAACCAGCTGCTACTGCTGATTTAAAGTTTTTATCCTGGAAAACAGCTCTGCTCCTAGCAATAACTTCTGCAAGACGAGTTTCAGAGCTATAGGCACTCATGGCTGTGGAATCTTTTATCATTTTTTATCTGGACAGGGTCTCCCTGAGGACAAACCCAACATTTATGCCTAAAGTGGTGTCCAGTGTGGCTCTCAACCAAACCATTCATCTGCCAACTTTTTATCCAATCCACAGAACAAGGGGGAAAGAATTCTG
Organism: Protopterus annectens; assembly: GCF_019279795.1. Lineage (NCBI taxonomy): Eukaryota > Metazoa > Chordata > Ceratodontiformes > Protopteridae > Protopterus > Protopterus annectens. The sequence continues at coordinate 548,640,634 of NC_056727.1, forward strand.
CATTCTTTGGATGTACACAGACAGCTTAGATTCTACTTGGACAGAACCAAAGTTTTCAGAAAAACAGAGCAATTACTAGTGACATATGCTGCAGGATCACAAGGAAAGACTATTAGAATTCTGCATTCTTTGGATGTACACAGACAGCTTAGATTCTACTTGGACAGAACCAAAGTTTTCAGAAAAACAGAGCAATTACTAGTGACATATGCTGCAGGATCACAAGGAAAGACTATCTCAAAGCAGACTATTTCAAAATGGATAGGCCACTGCATTCATTTCTGCTACTTATACCACGGAAAGCCAGTGCCTAAGGGCATTAGGCCACATTCCACCAGAGCTGCAACCACTTTAGCAGCCTTTCTCAGAGGAGTACCAACCAAGGACATTTTAGAGGCAGCTACTTGGAGTTCAGTGCACACCTTTACAAAGCACTATCATCTGCCACTCTACTCTAAATCCAGGGAAGGCTTTGCCACTGCAGTTCTGCTGGGTCTCATAACCACCCCTAATGCTATTTAGCTCCAGCCTCCCAACCATAGCTTTGGGAATCTACCCAAATGTAATGACTGCAACAGTGAAACACAAAGAACATAGTACAGTTGTGTATACTTACCATAAATGCAGATGTTGGAGTATATTCACTGTTGTAGTCCTGGTTACCCTCCCTCCAGCCCCCTGTTTTTTCTCTGACTATACCTCTACTTTCTGTTCCTATGCTTAAAAGCCTTTTTGGTGTATTTGCTTTTGCTTGAAGGTATATTGCTGTAATTTAACATTATATTTTTCTCCCCATTCGGGGGGCACCTGACATCTGGGACAAGAAAAATGGAGGTAATGATGTCGGCTGCATGTTTTATACCCCTGACGACCTGACATCATGAAAGAAGGGACAGCAACTGTCGCAGGAACCAAGACTTTGTTAATCAGGCCGACTGAGGGCAACCTGCCAGCAGATTACCCAAATGTAATGACTGCACTAAAACTTCAGCTTGGCCAGCTAAAAACTTGGTTATATTCAACTGGACGTATAAGAGAATTTAAGTACCTTTTTCTGCACTTTTTTTTAAAAAATACAGTATTTAAATTGATTTAAACTGTGTATGAAGGAGTGTTGAAGGAATTTTTATCTGAAGTTATTCTGCTCTTCAGTAACTTGAACTAAAGCTAGTGTTGGCTGAATTTTGTTATAGGTTCATAGGTTCATACTAGGCTATCTGCCCGAGGGCATTTACAAGCCTAGCCCATAGGCTAGTAATTACAGGTGTGGGGGTAGCCACATTCTTTGACTTCCTGTCCTTGCATATTTAAACTGGTGCATGTGAAATAATTCCTGCTTTAAAACTTCAGCTTGGCCAGCTAAAAACTTGGTTATATTCAACTGGACGTATAAGAGAATTTAAGTACCTTTTTCTGCACTTTTTTTTAAAAAATACAGTATTTAAATTGATTTAAACTGTGTATGAAGGAGTGTTGAAGGAATTTTTATCTGAAGTTATTCTGCTCTTCAGTAACTTGAACTAAAGCTAGTGTTGGCTGAATTTTGTTATTTGCTAGTAATTACAGGTGTGGGGTAGCCACATTCTTTGACTTCCTGTCCTTGCATATTTAAACTGGTGCATGTGAAATAATTCCTGCTTTAAAACTTCAGCTTGGCCAGCTAAAACTTGGTTATATTCAACTGGACGTATAAGAGAATTTAAGTACCTTTTTCTGCACTTTTTTAAAAAATACAGTATTTAAATTGATTTAAACTGTGTATGAAGGAGTGTTGAAGGAATTTTTATCTGAAGTTATTCTGCTCTTCAGTAACTTGAACTAAAGCTAGTGTTGGCTGAATTTTGTTATTTGCTAGTAATTACAGGTGTGGGGTAGCCACATTCTTTGACTTCCTGTCCTTGCATATTTAAACTGGTGCATGTGAAATAATTCCTGCTTTAAAACTTCAGCTTGGCCAGCTAAAAACTTGGTTATATTCAACTGGACGTATAAGAGAATTTAAGTACCTTTTTCTGCACTTTTTTTTAAAAATACAGTATTTAAATTGATTTAAACTGTGTATGAAGGAGTGTTGAAGGAATTTTTATCTGAAGTTATTCTGCTCTTCAGTAACTTGAACTAAAGCTAGTGTTGGCTGAATTTTGTTATTTGCTAGTAATTACAGGTGTGGGGTAGCCACATTCTTTGACTTCCTGTCCTTGCATATTTAAACTGGTGCATGTGAAATAATTCCTGCTTTAAAACTTCAGCTTGGCCAGCTAAAAACTTGGTTATATTCAACTGGACGTATAAGAGAATTTAAGTACCTTTTTCTGCACTTTTTTTTAAAAATACAGTATTTAAATTGATTTAAACTGTGTATGAAGGAGTGTTGAAGGAATTTTTATCTGAAGTTATTCTGCTCTTCAGTAACTTGAACTAAAGCTAGTGTTGGCTGAATTTTGTTATTTGCTAGTAATTACAGGTGTGGGGGTAGCCACATTCTTTGACTTCCTGTCCTTGCATATTTAAACTGGTGCATGTGAAATAATTCCTGCTTTAAAACTTCAGCTTGGCCAGCTAAAAACTTGGTTATATTCAACTGGACGTATAAGAGAATTTAAGTACCTTTTTCTGCACTTTTTTTTAAAAATACAGTATTTAAATTGATTTAAACTGTGTATGAAGGAGTGTTGAAGGAATTTTTATCTGAAGTTATTCTGCTCTTCAGTAACTTGAACTAAAGCTAGTGTTGGCTGAATTTTGTTATTTGCTAGTAATTACAGGTGTGGGGGTAGCCACATTCTTTGACTTCCTGTCCTTGCATATTTAAACTGGTGCATGTGAAATAATTCCTGCTTTAAAACTTCAGCTTGGCCAGCTAAAAACTTGGTTATATTCAACTGGACGTATAAGAGAATTTAAGTACCTTTTTCTGCACTTTTTTTTAAAAATACAGTATTTAAATTGATTTAAACTGTGTATGAAGGAGTGTTGAAGGAATTTTTATCTGAAGTTATTCTGCTCTTCAGTAACTTGAACTAAAGCTAGTGTTGGCTGAATTTTGTTATTTGCTAGTAATTACAGGTGTGGGGGTAGCCACATTCTTTGACTTCCTGTCCTTGCATATTTAAACTGGTGCATGTGAAATAATTCCTGCTTTAAAACTTCAGCTTGGCCAGCTAAAAACTTGGTTATATTCAACTGGACGTATAAGAGAATTTAAGTACCTTTTTCTGCACTTTTTTTAAAAATACAGTATTTAAATTGATTTAAACTGTGTATGAAGGAGTGTTGAAGGAATTTTTATCTGAAGTTATTCTGCTCTTCAGTAACTTGAACTAAAGCTAGTGTTGGCTGAATTTTGTTATTTGCTAGTAATTACAGGTGTGGGGGTAGCCACATTCTTTGACTTCCTGTCCTTGCATATTTAAACTGGTGCATGTGAAATAATTCCTGCTTTAAAACTTCAGCTTGGCCAGCTAAAAACTTGGTTATATTCAACTGGACGTATAAGAGAATTTAAGTACCTTTTTCTGCACTTTTTTTAAAAATACAGTATTTAAATTGATTTAAACTGTGTATGAAGGAGTGTTGAAGGAATTTTTATCTGAAGTTATTCTGCTCTTCAGTAACTTGAACTAAAGCTAGTGTTGGCTGAATTTTGTTATTTGCTAGTAATTACAGGTGTGGGGGTAGCCACATTCTTTGACTTCCTGTCCTTGCATATTTAAACTGGTGCATGTGAAATAATTCCTGCTTTAAAACTTCAGCTTGGCCAGCTAAAAACTTGGTTATATTCAACTGGACGTATAAGAGAATTTAAGTACCTTTTTCTGCACTTTTTTTTAAAAATACAGTATTTAAATTGATTTAAACTGTGTATGAAGGAGTGTTGAAGGAATTTTTATCTGAAGTTATTCTGCTCTTCAGTAACTTGAACTAAAGCTAGTGTTGGCTGAATTTTGTTATTTGCTAGTAATTACAGGTGTGGGGGTAGCCACATTCTTTGACTTCCTGTCCTTGCATATTTAAACTGGTGCATGTGAAATAATTCCTGCTTTAAAACTTCAGCTTGGCCAGCTAAAAACTTGGTTATATTCAACTGGACGTATAAGAGAATTTAAGTACCTTTTTCTGCACTTTTTTTTAAAAATACAGTATTTAAATTGATTTAAACTGTGTATGAAGGAGTGTTGAAGGAATTTTTATCTGAAGTTATTCTGCTCTTCAGTAACTTGAACTAAAGCTAGTGTTGGCTGAATTTTGTTATTTGCTAGTAATTACAGGTGTGGGGTAGCCACATTCTTTGACTTCCTGTCCTTGCATATTTAAACTGGTGCATGTGAAATAATTCCTGCTTTAAAACTTCAGCTTGGCCAGCTAAAAACTTGGTTATATTCAACTGGACGTATAAGAGAATTTAAGTACCTTTTTCTGCACTTTTTTTAAAAATACAGTATTTAAATTGATTTAAACTGTGTATGAAGGAGTGTTGAAGGAATTTTTATCTGAAGTTATTCTGCTCTTCAGTAACTTGAACTAAAGCTAGTGTTGGCTGAATTTTGTTATTTGCTAGTAATTACAGGTGTGGGGGTAGCCACATTCTTTGACTTCCTGTCCTTGCATATTTAAACTGGTGCATGTGAAATAATTCCTGCTTTAAAACTTCAGCTTGGCCAGCTAAAAACTTGGTTATATTCAACTGGACGTATAAGAGAATTTAAGTACCTTTTTCTGCACTTTTTTTTAAAAATACAGTATTTAAATTGATTTAAACTGTGTATGAAGGAGTGTTGAAGGAATTTTTATCTGAAGTTATTCTGCTCTTCAGTAACTTGAACTAAAGCTAGTGTTGGCTGAATTTTGTTATTTGCTAGTAATTACAGGTGTGGGGGTAGCCACATTCTTTGACTTCCTGTCCTTGCATATTTAAACTGGTGCATGTGAAATAATTCCTGCTTTAAAACTTCAGCTTGGCCAGCTAAAAACTTGGTTATATTCAACTGGACGTATAAGAGAATTTAAGTACCTTTTTCTGCACTTTTTTTAAAAATACAGTATTTAAATTGATTTAAACTGTGTATGAAGGAGTGTTGAAGGAATTTTTATCTGAAGTTATTCTGCTCTTCAGTAACTTGAACTAAAGCTAGTGTTGGCTGAATTTTGTTATTTGCTAGTAATTACAGGTGTGGGGGTAGCCACATTCTTTGACTTCCTGTCCTTGCATATTTAAACTGGTGCATGTGAAATAATTCCTGCTTTAAAACTTCAGCTTGGCCAGCTAAAAACTTGGTTATATTCAACTGGACGTATAAGAGAATTTAAGTACCTTTTTCTGCACTTTTTTTTTAAAAAATACAGTATTTAAATTGATTTAAACTGTGTATGAAGGAGTGTTGAAGGAATTTTTATCTGAAGTTATTCTGCTCTTCAGTAACTTGAACTAAAGCTAGTGTTGGCTGAATTTTGTTATTTGCTAGTAATTACAGGTGTGGGGTAGCCACATTCTTTGACTTCCTGTCCTTGCATATTTAAACTGGTGCATGTGAAATAATTCCTGCTTTAAAACTTCAGCTTGGCCAGCTAAAAACTTGGTTATATTCAACTGGACGTATAAGAGAATTTAAGTACCTTTTTCTGCACTTTTTTTAAAAAAATACAGTATTTAAATTGATTTAAACTGTGTATGAAGGAGTGTTGAAGGAATTTTTATCTGAAGTTATTCTGCTCTTCAGTAACTTGAACTAAAGCTAGTGTTGGCTGAATTTTGTTATTTGCTAGTAATTACAGGTGTGGGGGTAGCCACATTCTTTGACTTCCTGTCCTTGCATATTTAAACTGGTGCATGTGAAATAATTCCTGCTTTAAAACTTCAGCTTGGCCAGCTAAAAACTTGGTTATATTCAACTGGACGTATAAGAGAATTTAAGTACCTTTTTCTGCACTTTTTTTAAAAATACAGTATTTAAATTGATTTAAACTGTGTATGAAGGAGTGTTGAAGGAATTTTTATCTGAAGTTATTCTGCTCTTCAGTAACTTGAACTAAAGCTAGTGTTGGCTGAATTTTGTTATTTGCTAGTAATTACAGGTGTGGGGTAGCCACATTCTTTGACTTCCTGTCCTTGCATATTTAAACTGGTGCATGTGAAATAATTCCTGCTTTAAAACTTCAGCTTGGCCAGCTAAAAACTTGGTTATATTCAACTGGACGTATAAGAGAATTTAAGTACCTTTTTCTGCACTTTTTTTAAAAATACAGTATTTAAATTGATTTAAACTGTGTATGAAGGAGTGTTGAAGGAATTTTTATCTGAAGTTATTCTGCTCTTCAGTAACTTGAACTAAAGCTAGTGTTGGCTGAATTTTGTTATTTGCTAGTAATTACAGGTGTGGGGGTAGCCACATTCTTTGACTTCCTGTCCTTGCATATTTAAACTGGTGCATGTGAAATAATTCCTGCTTTAAAACTTCAGCTTGGCCAGCTAAAAACTTGGTTATATTCAACTGGACGTATAAGAGAATTTAAGTACCTTTTTCTGCACTTTTTTTTAAAAAATACAGTATTTAAATTGATTTAAACTGTGTATGAAGGAGTGTTGAAGGAATTTTTATCTGAAGTTATTCTGCTCTTCAGTAACTTGAACTAAAGCTAGTGTTGGCTGAATTTTGTTATTTGCTAGTAATTACAGGTGTGGGGGTAGCCACATTCTTTGACTTCCTGTCCTTGCATATTTAAACTGGTGCATGTGAAATAATTCCTGCTTTAAAACTTCAGCTTGGCCAGCTAAAAACTTGGTTATATTCAACTGGACGTATAAGAGAATTTAAGTACCTTTTTCTGCACTTTTTTTAAAAATACAGTATTTAAATTGATTTAAACTGTGTATGAAGGAGTGTTGAAGGAATTTTTATCTGAAGTTATTCTGCTCTTCAGTAACTTGAACTAAAGCTAGTGTTGGCTGAATTTTGTTATTTGCTAGTAATTACAGGTGTGGGGGTAGCCACATTCTTTGACTTCCTGTCCTTGCATATTTAAACTGGTGCATGTGAAATAATTCCTGCTTTAAAACTTCAGCTTGGCCAGCTAAAAACTTGGTTATATTCAACTGGACGTATAAGAGAATTTAAGTACCTTTTTCTGCACTTTTTTTAAAAATACAGTATTTAAATTGATTTAAACTGTGTATGAAGGAGTGTTGAAGGAATTTTTATCTGAAGTTATTCTGCTCTTCAGTAACTTGAACTAAAGCTAGTGTTGGCTGAATTTTGTTATTTGCTAGTAATTACAGGTGTGGGGGTAGCCACATTCTTTGACTTCCTGTCCTTGCATATTTAAACTGGTGCATGTGAAATAATTCCTGCTTTAAAACTTCAGCTTGGCCAGCTAAAAACTTGGTTATATTCAACTGGACGTATAAGAGAATTTAAGTACCTTTTTCTGCACTTTTTTTTAAAAAATACAGTATTTAAATTGATTTAAACTGTGTATGAAGGAGTGTTGAAGGAATTTTTATCTGAAGTTATTCTGCTCTTCAGTAACTTGAACTAAAGCTAGTGTTGGCTGAATTTTGTTATTTGCTAGTAATTACAGGTGTGGGGGTAGCCACATTCTTTGACTTCCTGTCCTTGCATATTTAAACTGGTGCATGTGAAATAATTCCTGCTTTAAAACTTCAGCTTGGCCAGCTAAAAACTTGGTTATATTCAACTGGACGTATAAGAGAATTTAAGTACCTTTTTCTGCACTTTTTTTTAAAAATACAGTATTTAAATTGATTTAAACTGTGTATGAAGGAGTGTTGAAGGAATTTTTATCTGAAGTTATTCTGCTCTTCAGTAACTTGAACTAAAGCTAGTGTTGGCTGAATTTTGTTATTTGCTAGTAATTACAGGTGTGGGGGTAGCCACATTCTTTGACTTCCTGTCCTTGCATATTTAAACTGGTGCATGTGAAATAATTCCTGCTTTAAAACTTCAGCTTGGCCAGCTAAAAACTTGGTTATATTCAACTGGACGTATAAGAGAATTTAAGTACCTTTTTCTGCACTTTTTTTTAAAAATACAGTATTTAAATTGATTTAAACTGTGTATGAAGGAGTGTTGAAGGAATTTTTATCTGAAGTTATTCTGCTCTTCAGTAACTTGAACTAAAGCTAGTGTTGGCTGAATTTTGTTATTTGCTAGTAATTACAGGTGTGGGGGTAGCCACATTCTTTGACTTCCTGTCCTTGCATATTTAAACTGGTGCATGTGAAATAATTCCTGCTTTAAAACTTCAGCTTGGCCAGCTAAAAACTTGGTTATATTCAACTGGACGTATAAGAGAATTTAAGTACCTTTTTCTGCACTTTTTTTAAAAATACAGTATTTAAATTGATTTAAACTGTGTATGAAGGAGTGTTGAAGGAATTTTTATCTGAAGTTATTCTGCTCTTCAGTAACTTGAACTAAAGCTAGTGTTGGCTGAATTTTGTTATTTGCTAGTAATTACAGGTGTGGGGGTAGCCACATTCTTTGACTTCCTGTCCTTGCATATTTAAACTGGTGCATGTGAAATAATTCCTGCTTTAAAACTTCAGCTTGGCCAGCTAAAAACTTGGTTATATTCAACTGGACGTATAAGAGAATTTAAGTACCTTTTTCTGCACTTTTTTTAAAAATACAGTATTTAAATTGATTTAAACTGTGTATGAAGGAGTGTTGAAGGAATTTTTATCTGAAGTTATTCTGCTCTTCAGTAACTTGAACTAAAGCTAGTGTTGGCTGAATTTTGTTATTTGCTAGTAATTACAGGTGTGGGGGTAGCCACATTCTTTGACTTCCTGTCCTTGCATATTTAAACTGGTGCATGTGAAATAATTCCTGCTTTAAAACTTCAGCTTGGCCAGCTAAAAACTTGGTTATATTCAACTGGACGTATAAGAGAATTTAAGTACCTTTTTCTGCACTTTTTTTAAAAATACAGTATTTAAATTGATTTAAACTGTGTATGAAGGAGTGTTGAAGGAATTTTTATCTGAAGTTATTCTGCTCTTCAGTAACTTGAACTAAAGCTAGTGTTGGCTGAATTTTGTTATTTGCTAGTAATTACAGGTGTGGGGGTAGCCACATTCTTTGACTTCCTGTCCTTGCATATTTAAACTGGTGCATGTGAAATAATTCCTGCTTTAAAACTTCAGCTTGGCCAGCTAAAAACTTGGTTATATTCAACTGGACGTATAAGAGAATTTAAGTACCTTTTTCTGCACTTTTTTTAAAAAATACAGTATTTAAATTGATTTAAACTGTGTATGAAGGAGTGTTGAAGGAATTTTTATCTGAAGTTATTCTGCTCTTCAGTAACTTGAACTAAAGCTAGTGTTGGCTGAATTTTGTTATTTGCTAGTAATTACAGGTGTGGGGGTAGCCACATTCTTTGACTTCCTGTCCTTGCATATTTAAACTGGTGCATGTGAAATAATTCCTGCTTTAAAACTTCAGCTTGGCCAGCTAAAAACTTGGTTATATTCAACTGGACGTATAAGAGAATTTAAGTACCTTTTTCTGCACTTTTTTTAAAAATACAGTATTTAAATTGATTTAAACTGTGTATGAAGGAGTGTTGAAGGAATTTTTATCTGAAGTTATTCTGCTCTTCAGTAACTTGAACTAAAGCTAGTGTTGGCTGAATTTTGTTATTTGCTAGTAATTACAGGTGTGGGGGTAGCCACATTCTTTGACTTCCTGTCCTTGCATATTTAAACTGGTGCATGTGAAATAATTCCTGCTTTAAAACTTCAGCTTGGCCAGCTAAAAACTTGGTTATATTCAACTGGACGTATAAGAGAATTTAAGTACCTTTTTCTGCACTTTTTTTAAAAATACAGTATTTAAATTGATTTAAACTGTGTATGAAGGAGTGTTGAAGGAATTTTTATCTGAAGTTATTCTGCTCTTCAGTAACTTGAACTAAAGCTAGTGTTGGCTGAATTTTGTTATTTGCTAGTAATTACAGGTGTGGGGGTAGCCACATTCTTTGACTTCCTGTCCTTGCATATTTAAACTGGTGCATGTGAAATAATTCCTGCTTTAAAACTTCAGCTTGGCCAGCTAAAAACTTGGTTATATTCAACTGGACGTATAAGAGAATTTAAGTACCTTTTTCTGCACTTTTTTTAAAAATACAGTATTTAAATTGATTTAAACTGTGTATGAAGGAGTGTTGAAGGAATTTTTATCTGAAGTTATTCTGCTCTTCAGTAACTTGAACTAAAGCTAGTGTTGGCTGAATTTTGTTATTTGCTAGTAATTACAGGTGTGGGGGTAGCCACATTCTTTGACTTCCTGTCCTTGCATATTTAAACTGGTGCATGTGAAATAATTCCTGCTTTAAAACTTCAGCTTGGCCAGCTAAAAACTTGGTTATATTCAACTGGACGTATAAGAGAATTTAAGTACCTTTTTCTGCACTTTTTTTAAAAATACAGTATTTAAATTGATTTAAACTGTGTATGAAGGAGTGTTGAAGGAATTTTTATCTGAAGTTATTCTGCTCTTCAGTTATTCCCACCCAACCGCCCTGTTTTTGTTTTGGTGTTAATCTTAGTGGCATTGAAACTGCCCGCCCCTCAGCCTGCCTCTGGGCCCATCTCATTTGCTCACTCAACTGAGTGCAGTGAGATCATATTCTGATTTCAGGCACTCCTACTGTGTACAAAGAGAGCATCTGGGAAATAGAAAAAAAAAAAAAATTAAGCTTATTTCCTGCCTTTCTTGTTAAGTGGTACAGACTATTTGTAGGCTTCTGAGCCCCCAAGCCCTTCTGTGTTTGAGGGAAGCCTTCTAGCTTGTTTATTTCTTATAACTAGCCAGTTTTCTAGTTTCAGCACTCAAATCTGTTTCTTTGATCTCAGCACTTGTTCAGAAAAAAAAAAAAAAAAATTTCATCTGCTTTTACTGTACTTGTGTTTTTACCTACTTCTTTTTACTTTTGCATCATCTTAAAATACTCAATTGTATTTATTACTGCTTGGTGTAACTCATTCTAAGCCTTTTGGTTTAAACACTTGGGCTTCGGACCAGTTAGTTGTTTTGCACTGAGAGGGTTTGTGGTCTGCACTGTTGTGGCAGAACAGGTAGCTTACATCCTTCTAGGTTGAGAACTGCTGATTGAGGGCTCAGTGTCTGTTATTCTAAAAGTGTATTAATTCTGGTTTAAGCACTTGGGCTTTCAAGCCAGTTATTTTACATTAAGAGGGTTCGTGGTCTGCACTCTTGTGGGAGGAGAGGCTGGACTCTGCCCTTCTGAGCTGGGAATTTCTGGTTAAAGGCTTATAGTGCATGCATATCTGAACTGTTCCTTACTGAAGTTGGTGCGCCTTGTTTGCTGTGGCATAGACTGGATTCGGGCCTGCTGGATCTAGCTTTGTTTGTGTAACTTGAGCACTAATCCAGACATTCTCTAAAGTATTCAATGGTATTTATTACTGCTTGGTTGTAACTTGATTAAAGTGTAGCTATCATTCAAGTCTTTTGGATTAAGCACTTGGGCTTCAGAACAGTTGTTTTACATTAGGAAGGTTTGTGGCAAGCACTGTGGTGGCAGGACAGGTAGCTTTCATCCTTCTAAGTTGGGAACTGCTGATTGAGAGCCCAGTGTCCAAGTGTATTAGTTCTGGTTTAGGCACTTGGGCTTCAGGCCAGTTATTTTACATTAAGAAGGTTCGTGGTCTGCACTCTTGTGGGAGAAGAGGCTGGACTCTGCCCTTCTGAGCTGGGAATTTTCTGGTTAAAGGTTTATAGTGCCTGAATATTTGAACTGTATCTTACTGAAATTGGTTCACCTTGTTTGCTCTAGCATAGACTAGATCCAGGCCTACTGAATCTAGCTTTGTTTATATGCTTGTTGTTTGTTTGCTTGTTATTTCCTGGAAGCTAATTCCACCTAATACGCAACTTCTCAGCGCTTCTGTGGATCACTAGTGATATCTGCATTGCTTACTGTACTTATTTCCTTGTTTCACTTGAAAGAAAGTTACTGTTTGTCGTTTTTGCATTTAGTTACTTGTAACACATTGCACTCAAGTTACCTGGCACTTGCTCACTAAAGCAATTATATAAGTCAGCACTAAAAATTAAAAGCACTACACCCTCACTCCCCACTGGCCCTTGTTTTCAATTAAGGATTTCCCAATATTATTCTAGCATGTCCAAAGGTCAGTTGTCAATCTCCTCTCGGTCCAGCTGGTGAATCTGGGAATCTTGAGGCAATGTTATAACTGCCTCATGTACACAGACAACCCTCTCCTCCTCCCACATAACACAAATACTTGCGAGAGATGCAGCTATTTAGCCAAACTGGAGGCTGAGCTCTCTCAACTCAGGACTGGCAAGACCAGACAGGAGGAGAAGGCAACTACACACACCACAAAACCAGCCTCACATAATGCTACCACTCCACTGAATCAAACACATAAACACACAAAGACATACTCGGAGGCTCTGAGTAAAATTTACCTAAACAGCAGAGGCCTCCAAAGCAGACACCCAAACAACTGCTACCTCAAGACACCCCACAAGCAACACATAAACCACAAAAGCAGTGTGCAAAGCAGTCACAGCCCTTAAGGCCAAATACAACACCAAACATACTTGTCATAGGTGACTCCATAGTCAGACACACTGACGTCCCACTCACCAGGCTGAACAAGGAGAGGGTCACAGTAAGCTGCCTATCGGGCGCTAGAATCCGCCACATAACACAAGCACTCGGGTCACTCCATGGCAAGTACAAATATGACACAGTCATTGTCCATGCTGGTGTGAGCGACCTGAGACGTACCTCCCTGGACTACATGAAAAGAGACATAGAGGAGCTCTCTGATTATGTAGCCCAGGCAGGTATGACCCTAACCCTGAGCAGTATCCTTCCTTCACCAAGAATGATGCCACAATATAGAGACAAGATGATCAGCTTTAACAATTGGCTTAATGTCTGGTGTCATTCAAAGGGGATCCAGTGTCTGTCTGCCTGGGATGACATGCTTGACAAGCCACGCTGCTTCGCAAGGGACGGCTTGCACCTGTCACCCTGGGATTCCGGATATTGGCTAAGGCTCTTGCCACCCCCATAGTGCCTTTTTAGGCAAGGCTCAAATTCTAAACCTACCACCCTAGAAAACAAAAATGGGAAGAAACTGAGGGTAATGCTGCTCAATGCCAGAAGTCTAAATCTCAAAATGCACGCCTTTTCGAGGCCCTTCTCAGTATGGAGAACATCGATGTCTGTGCTGTAACTGAAACCTGGTTCAAGGCTCCTGAGAGCACCCGGCACTATTAGGTTTTACCTCATATCATGCGTTCCGGCCCCAAAACCCGGACCACACCACAAAAGGAGGGGTGTATCCATATTCATAAAGGATACTCACACCTCCAGGTTGGTGGCAACGCATGAAGCTCGGAAACCATCCAGGTGCAACTAACCATAGGCAAAACTGCTCTACAAATTGTAGCATGCTACAGGCCACCCTCTCAAACTCAGGAACCCCACACAGCCTTCCTGAAGACACTGGAGGGTATAAATGTATCTCCAAACACCATCATATTGGGTGACTTCAACTACCGAATATAGACTGGGAACATTACTCAAGCCCTAACTTTCTAGCCCAACGGTTCCTGGAGTTCATAAATTCAAATGCCATGGAACAGCTAGTCACTGTTCCCACGAGAGGAGAAAATATACTAGATCTCATTGTCACAAACATGGGGACAAAATGCTCCACACGGAAGTATATCCCTCATTGGTGAGATCTGATCATAAACTAATCTCACTGGAAATCCACATCCCGCCCCACCCCAAGCAAAAAGACCATAGTGAAGAACTTCTCTAAAGCAAACTTCACACTACTCAAGACTGGTGTGGTATCCTTCAAGGCCCCTGAGCCAGAGGAAACCACAACCCAAGCTACGGAAGCCCTTACAAATGCCTTCTATGAACACCTCCAGGACTGCATGGATCAGGCAATCCCAAATAAAACCAAGACTCTTTCCACAAAGGGCAAGCGTCCAGTCTGGTGGACCCCAGCCATTAACAAACTTTACAATAAGAGGAGAAAGCTATTACATGATAGAACAAAATCCATAAAAGGGAAGTCACCCTGATCATTATTAGTAAAAAATACGAGCACTCATAAAATCAACTAAGGCCAATTTTGAGAGAAAAATTGCCATGGATTCAAAGGACAATCATAAGGCCTTTTTCAGCTATGTTAGGAACCTGGGTGGAAACTCCCAGATATGCTCAGAATTAGTCCAAAATGATACAAAAATCACTGAACCCACAGACATTGCCAACATACTGGCAGACAGGTTCAGTGCAAACTTCACCCCTCTCCCCTAAAGGAGAGATAACTATCCCAGCCGAGTGTAGCCTCCCGGACATCTCAAATGCGCAGGTGAAAGCTGCTCTCTCTAAAGCTAAAAACACAGCATCAATGGGACCGGATGGTGTCCCCGGCTGTGTGCTACACAAGCTAAATGAGGAATTAAACCCGCACATAAGGCAGCTGTTTAATCTTAGCCTTACCACAGGATACGTGCCCAAGGAGTGGCGTACGGCAACTGTGGTCCCACTCCACAAAGGCGGTGCCTCTACGGACCCTGGTAATTACCGCCCCATAAGCTTAACAAGTCTAGTCTGCAAAGCTATGGAGAGGATCATAATGGAGCTCATAAACAAAGATATAGGGGACTTGCAGACATTGGACCCGACCCAGTTTGGCTTTGTCAAGGGAAGATCATGCCTTTTGAACTTGGTTGACTTCTTCGAAACAGTCACCAAGGCCATTGAAATGGAAAGGCAGTCCATACAGCCTACCTTGACCTTGCAAAGGCTTTCGACACAATACCCCACTCTGGTATTGTAGAAAAACTTACCAGCTTAAATGTAAACCCATATGTCACAAGATGGGTTGCAAACTGGCTTAAGGACAGAACCCACAGGGTTAGAGTTGCTGGCGCTGTGTCAGACTCCAAGCCGGTCACAAGTGGTGTCCCACAGGGCTCGGTCCTTGGCCCCTATTGTTTGGCATCTACTTCTCAGAAGTACAGGCCAACATGGGAGGACTTTGGCTGACAAAGTTTGCAGACGACTGCAAACTGGGCGCCATAGTGGAAAGTGCATCGGACACGGATATCCTTCAGAAGGGACTCACGGAACAGATAGCTGGTGCCAGAGCCATGGCCTGAAGTTAAACGCCAAAAATGTATAGTCATACCCTTTGGGAAAAACAAGGTAACCCCAAGCTACCATATAGGTGGCAATCCACTAAGCACAGAAGAGGTTATCAGGGACCTGGGGACCCAGGTTGACAGTGGCCTTTCTTTTGACACTCACATTGCTAAAGTGGTTAGAAAGACCTTCTACATTGCCCACCTGATCATGAAGGGATTCACATCCAGATCTAGTGAGGTCATTGTTCCCCTGTACTCTTCACTTATCAGACCAATGATCGAGTACAATGCCCCATTCGGGATGTATCTCACCCGACATCTGCAGCAATTGGAGAGACCCCAAAAGTTCCTCACCAAAAGGATAAAGGGACTCCAAAATCTGTCATATGCTGCCAGATTGAAGAAACTCCAGCTCTATTCAGTCGCATACCGTCTGCTCAGAGGTGACATGTGCCTGACATACAAGGCCATGTCCAACCCGGAATTAATGGACATGCTCCACCTCAAAAATCCAAATCCACCAAAACCACTAGAGCAAGCGACTTAAACCTTAGCACGGATATAAATAGGGCGTGCTGGAGGGATAGATTTATCACTCAGAGACTCCCTATGCTGTGGAATAAAATCCCGGTCCATGTGAGGCAGAGCACCTCGCTGACTCTGTTCAAGAGAAATCTAGACCTGTGGATGGGAGATCGTAGGTTTACCCCAGGAATCATCTCTGTGTCACTGCTGGACAGAGGCACAACAAACTAATGGGCACAGTATTTTTTCATATAAGGGGTGGCGTAAGCCACAATAATTTGGGCTAGGCTTATAAATGCCTTAGGGCAGATAGCCTAGTATAAACCTATGAACCTATGAATACACTCGAACATCTACATTTATGGTAAGTGTACACAACTGTACTGTATTGGGAGCTACAGAGGTACAAGATGTAGAAAAAAGGAGAAAAAGCAGATCTCCTTTTCATAGTCCCTTGTAGGCCAAGACAACTCTGGTTTCCATCTTCTAATGCAGATATCAATTGCTAAAACAGTCATCCTACCCGTCCATAGCAAACTCATTAACTGAGGAAGAGAAAAGAGTATTGTACTCAGTTTTTCAGTCGAACAGCATTGAACATATCAGGTTGATACTAAACAGCTGTCTTTTCTGTTCATTGGTTTTGTCTACTCTGAAAAAAATAACATTTTTCACCACCAAAAAAATCATGCTTAAGTGAGCAAAGTTTCTTTTTTGGTTTAAATATCCAGTTTAATGGTTCCCGAGAAGTTGTAATATCTTATTTCCATGTATAATTCTAGTTTAACCGATTCTTGCATGAAAGCTCGTCTGTCTGTATCTCTTCCTTTGGACCGTTATGTCCTCATGCGGCTTCTCTTGTTGCTACAAACCAGGTACTGAAAGATTTCTTTATTTGAAGTCATGTATTTTTTTCTTGGGACTTGGGCCTTGTAACTGGGGGGAAAAAACCTTTGATGACTTCATGTGCCATATTGGTCATAGCTCTCCCAGTGTGAAAACTGAGAAATGTTTACATAAAAGCCAGTAAATCTTATCATTTTGGGTAAAATTCAGTCACTGGTTAGTAATTAAATTATCTGGATGTCAGCAAAGAAGAAATTTGAAGAAAGTAGGAAGAAAATGAACCATCAAAGGAGAAGCAGTAACTATTGCTGCTTAAGGCCTTACAGGTGTTTGCAAAAAACAGTTCAGGTTTCACCTTTAGTACAAGAGGTAGCTTACAGTAATTTATAGAAAAAATAAATCAAATGAACTCAGAGATATTTAAAATGCATGCAGTATTGGAGGACTGTATAAAGGCAAATGTCAAAAGGCTGGACAAAAATGAAGAAGCTTTAAGTAGCTATTCAGATGAACTGCTAAAATCAGAGGTTGAAACAGAGGAAAGACTGTATAAACATTATGACTGTATAAACATTATGCTTCTCAAAAAGAACTGCTTCAAAAAATAGTAAAGTTAGAAGACAGAACACACAAACAACTCTCATATTTTTTCTATACCAGAGAAACTGGAAGGAGTAAATTGCATTAATCTTATGAAAGTTTGGATAAGCATCTGGGCTGGTGTTCCACAGCAGGATTTGTTAACTGAAAGGGCAGTGGAAAGTACCCAAAATCTATATTAGGAAAGATTTAGTCATAAAAGCAGAAATAGCTGCTCCTGTCAAAGCTTTGGCTGAAGGAAAGGTATTAAAAATTGGCGACACCAGAATGTTTGTGGAAAATGATTATTCACTCTATACCAAACAGAAGAGAAGCAACTTTATCCTAGCAGTCAGTGGATTTTGAGAGGCAAGCATGAAATTCAAGGTGCTGTATCCAGTGGTCTACAGAATACTTTTTCTTGGAGGATCAAAGGCATTTTTGGACAGTGAACAGGCTAAAGGAAAAATAAAAAACCTTGGCCAGCAAAGAGTGACACAGTGAGCTAAAAGACATGTGTCTCATTCATCTGATAATAACAAAATCCGTAGAGACACTTTGCTTTTGAAATCTTTTCCATTGATCCAAAAGAAAATGCCTGAGTGACAAAAAAAAAGCCCAGGAGCTGACTAGAGGAATCAGGAGTACCTTGAACTTGAGCCAGAGAATGGTGTTGGGAGGTTGAGATTATCAGAACGCAGACTAGCAACAATTTGAAATTAGTGAGTAAATGGGAGAATTGTAAAACATCACTTTATTAGATGTAGTTTAAACACATGACCTGTTCTTCTGCAAGACGAAGTGGCTGAAAAAGATGGGAAGTCTGTTGACTGTGATAAACTAAATGTGAGGTGGAGGTATCAGCGACTTATGTATATCCTAGTAATATTAAGCTAAGAAAGTACTTTTTCTTCATTTTAATGCATACAGGCTTTATACTGTGACAAGGAAAGAAAGACCAGAAAGAAGAAAGCTAAAGTTCATATAATGTAATCGCTGGCTGCTTGGGAAGGGAATGTTAAGATGTGTTGATCAAATTATATGTAGAATTAATAGATAGAAATGAGCATATGAATTGACAAAGGACTTCAGGCAGTAGAGAATACAGAACGAAGGAAAAGAGGAGTAATAATACTGATTGGGAGTGGAGGCTCAGTACTGATAGAAGAAGGAAAAAGTATTGGTAGATTTGTAGTAATAAGAGGGTTGTCGACAGGAGAAGAATATTATGCTGATATGTTTTTAATATTTCATTTAAACTACTGTGAGAATTTTAGTAGAAATGCCAACATTTCAGCAGGGGATATTTATGGGTGGGGACTAGAACCTGGTTTGCAGTAGTGAAGATGTATCAGGGGACTTGGAAGGCAAAATACAACAAAAGAGAGTAGATTTCTGAAGACATACAAGAGAATATTTGGTATGAAAGATGTGAATTTTGTGGTAAGAACTTGGAACAGAATTTGTGTTTTATTCTTTAAGGTACAGTAACTGGGTTAGATCAGATAGAAGTTATATTTCACAAACGCAGGTGTATTTAATTGAAAGGTTGTAGACACATCCAATAACTTTATCAGATCATACAACAATAAAAACTAAGATAGATAATTCAGGGTGATGATGTGAAAATTAGATGTTAACCCTTTTCTACCTGTTTGTTCAAGTGAGAGGAATTTAAGGAATGCGTAGTGGATATGATTTGAGAGTTATTAGGGAAGACAGATGCTGCTTCAAAAGGCATAGTTAATGAGTAGGATAAAATGAAAATTACTGTAAAAACATTGTAAAAATAAGTGAGAGGGAGAGATGAGAAAGAAGTAATAGGAATTATTTAGATGGGTTGACAAAGGTTAAAGTATTGCAAAAGAAGGGAAATCCAAAAGAACAAAAACTGCTGAGTGCTAAAGGAGGAAGTCAGGGATTACCTTGGAGAACATGTACTATTTTAGAAGGTCTGTTGTCATGTGGTTATTTTTTGAAAGTCTAGAGCACAACAAAGGCAACAGAAATAGAAAGAGTTACAGTCAAACTTTAGAGAACCCATGACAAGAAAAATAACCAGAGATCTTAGAGAAGCATTAACGATATTTTGAAAATGTTATAAAAAAGTTTATATAAAGCAGAAAATGGAGGAAGACAAAAAAAAGACTCAAATTGAAGTATGCATGAAATACTTAATTATGCCAGGTTTAGAAGATAAGCCTAGACTATTAATAGTTAAGGTAGGACTAAATCAGATAAAAACAATTAGTAGGGAGGTCTTTAGGAACAGACCATATTTCTGTTAATTGAAACATTAGGAAGGAAGAAAGTCATAAAGATCATTTAAACCACAACAAGTATCTCACTGTCCTCCTCCTAGCCGAGTTTCACCCCCCCCCCATCTATCCAAACAGTTTGAGTAGCCCCAACCATTCTCAGTTTACAAATTACTTCACTTCTCAGTCTTAAATGTAATGATATTTTAATAGTTCATAGGTAGTTACTAGGCTATTGGCCCTAGGGCATATATAAGCCTAGCCAAAAAGGTACCCTGGCTTTCGCCACCCAAGAAAATTATTTTCCTGTGCTCCGGTCGAGCAGAGCCACAGAGGTGATCCCCGGAGTGAATTTCCTATTTCCCATCCAATCATCAAGATTTTTTTGAAGAGCGCTAATGAGGAGTTGTGTTTGATATACATAGGTAGTTTGTTCCAGAGTATGCTCTATTACTAACATATACTATATTTTATCATCAACCACTCCCCCCTTTTTGATATTTCCATAGTTAAGCTGCCTCCTCTTTTCATTATTTTAATTGCTAGAAAGCACAGATCATTTTACAGTTTTTAATTTACAATTTTATACTTCTGTTTGCTATTTATGAGCCTGTGTATGTGTCTAATGAATGTTCTACACTGTGTATACCTATACAGGCTATGTACCTGCTCTTTTTCTAAGTAATGTTTATGTAAGGTATTCACTTACCTGTAGTTTGCATTTTCCTGATATCATGTAACTGCATTTCATGTATATGTTAAAACTGGTGTTAAATGTAGAGCTTTTCTCTCTGGGCCTCCAGTTAGACAGGGTTTTATCCCAGTCAGACTTTCCCTGTAAACAAACATAAATAAGTAAAGAAGGCTGTGATAACTGTGTTACCCAAAGATGGTGAAAACCCTTCACTCTGCATATGTACCCATTTCACTTTAACACCATGATTATAAAATATATTGGCTAAGAGAGTGGCAAAGATGTCACCAAAGTTGACATATTGATCAATGTGGTTTTGTGTAGAGGAAGTTAAAGATTTCACATTAATAGACTAATGATGATCCAGAGGAAGGCAAAGTGTAGACAGTTGATATTGTCAGCTGTGATTTATGAGTTGTGCAGTGTTATCAGTTGCATTCCCTAATACAATAATAGAGTTAATAAGGAAGATGTATGAAGAGCTGGAGGCAAGAAATGAGGTGGAAGTGTTCCACTTTGTCAAGCTGTGTTTGTACAGAGGAACCAGTTAGGAATGTTGCCTTTCCTCGGTGTTACTTGGTTTATATTGAGAGTCACTGGTAAAGAAATAAGAAATTCACAAATAATTCAAGGTTATATCTGGTATGGTCGAAAATGTTTACTTTATTTGTAGATTGTATTATTTTGCACTTGATAAATCCAGAAAAGGACATCTCAGTGTTGTAGAACATTTTTGAGACAATATTAAGTCTTTTCATGATATGAAAGAAATGAAAGTAAAGCAAATGCTACAAGGATGAAATGTGTACCCACACATGGATTAGTTCAGAAATATCCGTATATATGGGGACATAAGATATTTTTGTGTATGGATTAAAAAGGATTTTGTCATGGAAGCTAAGTTTGTTTGTGTCTTTCGACTTTTCCCGGTTAGGGTTCGCCACAGCAGAACTCCAGTCCGCTAATGATTGGTAGTTGATTTTTACATGCCGAGTTACCATCCCTGACGCACAACCTTCAACGAAGGTACACCCATTCACGCATGTCTCCACGCAGAAGATGCTGTAGCTGAGAATCGAACCGGACAGCACCACCACTGCGGGTTCTATATATGGGAAAAAGCAAAAGAAAAGAAAGGAAAAAACTGAGTAATTTGATTATGGCAGCAGGTAGTAAGATGCAAGCAATAAAAAATAGTTTTAGTCCCCTTACTCTTATGTTCAGGCCACTCATATTTTTATGAGCCAGAGATATGTTGTGAATTGTAATTAATAAATAACTGAGGAAATTTCTTTGGGAGGGGAAGAGGGTGTGAGTTAAGGGAGATAAGCTAAGACCAATGTAGTTTAGGGTTATCTGATTTGAAGGGTTCTTTAGATCTGCATATTTAAGGCTCATATTCGTAACTTAAGCAGAAGGGCACATTACTTATCAGAGTGGAAAAGGATGATGAAGGGGGGACAGTTATAGAAATTAGGAGAAACTAGGATGAACATTTTTAAACGGATAATGAAAACTGTACAGAATATTTACATTGATAAAGTTGCAGAAAGTATTCCAACGACTAAGCTAACACGGGAATGAAAAAAGGCGATTTTGCAAATAGGTATGTCTGTAAGTAGAGGTATAGAAAATAGGCAAGAGGGGATTGGGGTTTACTGGAGGAAATTAGTAAAGGAACCAAGGTATCAAGAGCAAGTAACCCAGGAGGAAAAATAGGGTGGGATGATGCTAAGCAAGTGTTTGGGCTGCAGGTTAGAGATCGCCTTCCGTATCAGGGACTGATAATAGAATATTAGCAGAGGGAATGGGATAGTGGAGTGCTACATGAAAGAGCATCTCAGGTACAGTTTTTATTTGAGTGTAGAATCGAAGCTGCTGTTAAAAAGGAGATAATTAGTAAGACATCTAGAATATTGCATAATAAGTCTACAGTTTAATCAGAAGAGGTTAGAAAAGATCGGGAAGAGCAAACAGAAAGCCACTTTACAGAGGAGCAATGGGAAGAAAATTTTAAGGAGCACAGATATGCAGCAATGTCCAGAAGGTTTAGGATTTTGCAAGTGTTTTGCATGGGTGTTTTTATACCCCAAGTAAAACTTTTCTGCAGGTAGAAAGCAAATGCTGGAGGTATAATGGAGAGGAGGTAGTTTGAGAAAATGCTTTTGGGAAACTAATGAGTTAGAATATTGTAAGAATTCTTTACAAAGTACCTTAATAGAAATTTTGGGAGAACAAATGGTTGTAATTAAGAATTTCCTGACTGAAATCACTGTTGCAGTATTCATAATAAATGGCTTCTCATCCACTGACTTCCGGCTGGGATACCAGAGCTTTACCTTCTAAGGGCGTACATCCATATGATGACCTCAGCTCGTCTGCATATGTACGTGCAAGATCCTCAGACTATCGCACCACCAGCCTGAATGCAGGTTGTTGCACCTGATGGACTGTTATCGTTTAGTATTTTAGCTTCGCTTGTCGGACTCAGATAAGTGACCCATTGTGGATCCTTCCTTTCTAACCTTTTTGTTTGTGTATTAACTGTTATTAGATGTCAGCTGGGAGGGGTAAGTGCAAGTGTGCTAGGCAAATTCTATACAAGGACTTGCACACTAAAATGTCTGTTCTGTCTTGGCCATGAACACAACTACATATCTTGTTTTTTTTTTTTTTGTCAGGTGTTTGTTCCAAAACCTCTCCAGTCTAGGCTCTCCGCTCTTAATACTTTCCTTGAGACTTGGCATTTAAAATGCTTAGCTCACTCTACCATATCAGAATCCCCAGACTTCAGCCTTCTGCCCAAGAAAAAACTTAAAAGACATAGAGAGGATTAATCTTCTATCATCTCCGAATCAGACATACCTGCTCAGGTGGTCACACTCACAATATGTCAGACTTTATATCAAGAGCTCTTGAGGCCTTACAGATAGCCAAAACTGATGAACCATGCCTTATTTTTTCAGAGGGTCCCTCAGATCCTTGTTTTGCTGGCTCAGTCATCAGACCGTATGCCTGGCTGTGAGGTCAGCCTAACCCTCAAGACTTCAAGATTTAACTCTTAGACTCTCCTCTGGATAATAATCTCATATTTGGCTCACAAACTGTGAGTCTTTTCAAAGCATTAAAAGAACAAAGCAAAACAATGACAGACTGCTATCAGATTCTTCTTTCTACACTTCCTAGGTTACCATAGAAGTTATCCAGCAAAAAGTACTTCCTTTGTTAAGAGAGCTCAAGACTGTCTCATAAGCAAAGGAAAACAACTAGGAAAAGATTCCCAGATAAACCTCGGAGGGATACTCCTTCAGGGAAACCTCGGTTTGGTAGCAGGCTTCTATGACTATCTCCATTCCTAGCCCTCAAAAAGACTCTCTCTCCCTCCATTCTGGGAAAACAGTGACCTTGGAGAAATGAACATTGTTAAGGAGGGTTATGCTATGACTTGGGAAAGCATTTCCTCTCTTGGGGGAATGCTCCTTCCTACTCCCAACCAGAATCATTTCCTGGACCCTATCATCTAAGACTTGCTAGCACTGAGTACCAAATAGGAAGCTGCTTTAACCTTCTTAGGAAAAAAGTTTATTTTCACGAATCTTTCTTGTCCCAAGGAAGAATGGCAAATGGAGACCCATTCTGTACCTCTCTCGACTAAACACCACCTTCCTAAAAGTGCTCACCTTCAAAATGCTTTCTTTACCCAATCATCTACCCCTTCATCTTCCTCTGGCTGTCCTGGTATCCCTAGACCTAAAGGATGCCAATCTGTACATTCCCATTTGCCCTTCCTGCAGAAAATGTCTCATGTTCTTTACTGGATCATTATGTTTTCAGTTTACTGCTTTGCCCTTTGGTCTCTCTGCAACTCCAAGGATTTTAACAAATTGTTTAGCTATCATGGTGACCTTTTGCCGTAGTCAGGGCATACAAATCTCCCCTTACCTGGACAACCTTCTAACCAAGGCACTATCCAAGGACATCTTCTTCAAGCATCTTTATTACACTGTACACTTTCTGACTCTTTTGGAATTCACCATCAGTTTAAAAAAATCTCAAGTCAATCCTTCCCAAGACTTGACGTTTCTGGGCTGTAGACTGGATACCTACACGATGCATGCCTTTATCCTTCAGGAGAAAATCACCACCCTGCCAAACTATGTCAGAAAATACTCTCCACCTAGACTAACTGCACGGCAAAAGATATCATCAGGACTTTTGAGTTTATGGCTGCCACAATGCCTATGCTCCCCCCTCACCAGACTACACATGAGAAAAATATCTGAAATTGGTGTGATCCCAACACTCAACACCCTGTCAGTGCCCTCCTCCCTCTTCTGTCCTGCATCAAGAAGGAACTTTGTTGGTGGAACAATCAAGTCACTCTCAACCCAGGCCTTTCATTCTTTCCAGCCCCACACAGCCAAGTCCTGTTTGCAGATGCCTCGGACTGGGCATGGGGGG
Source organism: Protopterus annectens (assembly GCF_019279795.1). Classification (NCBI taxonomy): domain Eukaryota; kingdom Metazoa; phylum Chordata; order Ceratodontiformes; family Protopteridae; genus Protopterus; species Protopterus annectens. The sequence goes on from NC_056727.1 coordinate 548,665,191, forward strand.
CTTGTCCAGGAGCCCACAAAATTCAGGGGGAGTGGCCTGCACACTTAGTAGGACACTTCAACTTAAAAGAAATGAGGGCACTTTTACAGGCCCTGCAGACCTTCTCACATTTCTGAAAGCCAGGCACTCTGCTGGTGTACACAGACAACCCCACAGTGATGTGGTACATAAGCAAACTGGGAGGCACAAGATCCTATTCCCTATGCAGGTTGGCACAGGAGGTCTGGCATTTTGCTTCCCACCTGAGTCTTACGCTCCCTTCAATGTAAGACATTTACCCAACATCTATTTCCATCTGTACTACCTACCCTGTCTATTGCCTCACTCCTCACTCTTCTCCTACTGTTTACCTCCTAGTCTCTGCACCTGCTTCCTCCATCTCACCAAACACAGCTTTATATCTGTCTCAGTCTACAGCCATAGTTGTTATGTCCAGTAAGCATTATAACTTCATCATCTCTGCAATTGTTACAGTTATACTAATGTTCCAATATGTGCCATCCCTGACGTAACCAATGTTCCTATATATACATGAATGTATTCTCAATATATTTCTACTATCCTCATGTAAAACTATGTTTACTCATATTTTATGAAGCTTTTACATTGTTTACTTGCATATATATCAAGTTTGGTGAGGTCTGCGGTGGGAGTGACGGATGCGTTTAAGGTGGAGGTGGGGTTACATCAAGGATCAGCTCTGAGTCCTTTCTTATTTGCAATGGTGATGGACAGGTTGACAGACGAGATCAGACAGGAGTCCCCATGGACTATGATGTTTGCAGATTACATTGTGATCTGTAGTGAGAGTAGGGAACAGGTGGAGGAGACCCTGGAGAGATGGAGATATGCTCTAGAGAGAAGAGGAATGAAGGTCAGCAGGACTAAGACAGAATATATGTGTGTGAATGAGAGGGAGGATAGAGGAATGATGAGGATGCAAGGAGTAGAGGTGGCGAAGGTGGATGAGTTTAAATACTTGGGGTCAATAGTTCAGAGTAACGGTGATTGTGGAAGAGAGGTGAAGAAGAGAGCACAGGCAGGATGGAGTGGGTGGAGAAGAGTGTCAGGAGTGATTTGTGACAGACAAGTACCTGTAAGAGTGAAAGGGAAGGTCTACAAGAGAGTAGTGAGACCAGCTATGTTATATGGGTTGGAGACAGTGGCATTGACAAAAAGGCAGGAGTTTGAGCTGGATGTGGCAGAATTAAAGATGTTAAGATTTGCACTGGGTGTGACGAGGGTGGACAGGATTAGGAGTAAGTATATTAGAGGGTCAGCCCAGGTTGGAAGGTTTGGAGACAAAGCCAGAGAGGCACGATTACATTGGTTTGGACATGTGCTGAGGAGGGATGCAGAGTATATTGGGAAAAAGATGCTAAGGATGAAGCTGCCAGGTAACAGGGAATAGTTTTACATGAGGATAGTGGAAATATATTGAGAATACATTCATGTATATATAGGAACATTGGTTACGTCAGGGATGGCACATATTGGAACATTAGTATAACAGTAACAATTGCAGAGATTATGAAGTTATAATGCTTACTGGACAGTCACCAAAGCCATAGATGAAGGAAAGGTAGTCCACACAGCCTATCTGGATCTTGCAAAGGCATTTGACACAATACCCCACTCGGGCATCATAGATAAGCTATCCAGCTTAAATATATAAACCCCTATGTCACAAGATGGGTCGCAAACTGGCTCAAAGACAGAACCCACAGAGTGAGAGTTGCTGGAGCCATGTCAGACTCGAAACCGGTCACAAGTAGCGTCCCACAGGGTTCTGTCCTGGGACCACTGTTGTTCGGTATATACTTTTCCAAGGTACAGGCAAACATGGGAGGACTATGGCTCACCAAGTTCACAGACGACTGCAAACTGGGCGCCATAATCAACTCTCCAGCTGACACAAACATCCTTCAAAAAGGTCTCACAGAGACAGATATCTGGTGCCAGCGCCATGGTTTAAAGCTAAATGCCAAAAAATGTATAGTCATACCCTTTGGCAAAAACAATGCGCCCACAAATTACCACATAGGCGGAAACCCATTAAGTACAGAGAAAGTTATTAGGGACCTGGGGACCCAAGTTGATAGCAATCTCTCCTTTGAAAACCACATTGCCAAAGTGGTTAGAAAGACCTTCTACATAGCCCACCTCATCACGAAGGGTTTCACATCTAGATCAAGAGAGGTTATCGTGCCCCTTTATTCATCCTTCATCAGGCCCATCATAGAATACAATGCCCCTTTTGGGATGTACCTTACCCGACACCTGCAGCAATTAGAAAGACCCCAAAAGTATCTCACCAAGAGGATCAAGGGTCTCAAACAGATGCCATATGCTGCTCGGTTAAAAAAACTCCAGCTCTACTCAGTTGCATACCGCCTACTTCGAGGCGATCTATGCCTGACATACAAAGCTATGTCAAATCCAGAATTAATGGACATGCTCCACCTCAGTAAATCTAAATCCCTTAGAGCCACACGCTCGAGGGACTTGAACCTCAGCACAGAAATAAATAGAACTTGCTGGAGGGACAGGTTCATAACCCAGAGGCTCCCTTCGCTCTGGAATAGAATTCCAGTTCATGTGAGGCAGAGCACCTCACTGAATCTCTTCAAGAAGAATCTCGATAGGTGGATGGGGGATCGTAGGTTTGTCCCAGGGATTACTCCCATGTCACTATTAGACAGAGGCACAGTAAACTAAACCTTAAATATGGCACAGTATACTCAAATCAAGGGGTGGCGTAAGCCATACAGAATCGGGCTAGGCTTATAATTGCCCCAGGGCAGATAGCCTAGTATGAACCTATGAACCTAAGATAAGGTTTATGGATGTGGTGAGAGAGGACATGCAGGTGGTTGGTGTGACAGAGCAAGATGCAGAGGACAGGAAGAAATGGAAACAGGTGATCTGCTGTGGCGACCCCTAACGGGAACAGCCAAAAGAAGATGATGATTAACTTTTTAGTATTAATTCTTTACTTAGTTTGTATCTGTGTATCTTTTAGTAGAGCTTTTCTCCCCGGGTCTTCGCTGAAAAAGGACCTGTGTTCAGTCGGATTTTCCCGGTAAACAAATGTAAATAAATAAATGTATATTCCCTCTCAGGAGAACATGGTGGCATACTTTAAAGACCCTCACAAGTGGCCTTTGAACAAGCAGGCCTTCAAAGCTATCACCTTTTGGTGGGGAACACCACAGAGAGACCTTTTTGCCTCTCCACAACATCACCAGCTTTCTCTTTTCTGCACCACAAACCCATCCTCACTACCTGGAATACAGATGCGTTCTCCTTCCAGTGAACAGGGAATTTCCTGTATGCATACCCTCCTCTTCTGCTTCCAAAACTCCTGCTCAGTGTCCAGGAGTCGTCTCCAAAACTTCTGATTCTGGCCCCCTTCTGGACGATAACATTAGTTTCCCTTCCTGTTTCACCTGTCAAAGGTAAATTTCTGGAGACTACCTCTACAACAAGATCTCATCACTCAACAGAAGGTGCAGCTCTTTAATTCCAGTTTGAACTCCCTCAGTCTCATTCTCTAAATGATAGGATTCTAATTCCTAAAAGACATGCTTTCTCTGAAGATGTGGTTCGGGTTCTACAACAAGCCAGAAAACCCAATACCAGAAAATCTTACACAGCCAATTGGGAGAGATTCTCGCTTTGGTGCCTTAAACCCAAAGTAACAACCCCTTTTGTCAGACATTCCCACAGGACTTCAGTACCTCAGTGAGATACTACAGTCTGGTTTGGCCTATTCTTCTATTAAAGCCCACTTATCTGCTTTCAATGCATGCTTACATTTGGAGCCCCCACTCATGTCCAGGAGAGAGGTTAAACTTTTCCTGGGAGGAGTTTTGCACCTTTAATCTCCAAGTAAACCCATTATTCCACCATGGGACATTAACTCTGTGTTTGAAAAAGCTTACTTTGCCCCCTTTTGAGCCAGCAAGTTATGCACATGGAAAATCATGCTTCTTCTAACCCTCACCTCAGCTCGCAGAGTTTCTGAACATCAGGTTCTTGTGGCCATTCCTTCTTTTCTCATCTTAAAATCCAAAACTGTGAAATCCTGCACCAAGGTCACTCCGCCAACAAAATTGCAAATGTCACAATTGCAGGGCATGCATCCATATTAGCTCCAGCAATTCTTTCAGACATCCTAAAACACATTGAGTATATTCACTGAAGGGGTTTGATAACTGCAAAACTAGGAATGTAGTGTATCTAGCTATGTGCCAACTCTGTAACTCATATTATGTTGACAAGACAAATTGCATGTTAAACGAAAGAGTATTTGGGCACATGTTTGATATCAGGCATCATGATGTACATAATGCGTTAGCACACCATGTTGAAGAATATGCAGATCATTTTTTTAAGTTTATGGTTTTACAGGTCATACATAATATGAGGAGTGGCAATTTATCTAGTGAAACTGAGTGTAATGAAACAAAATGGACTATAATACTAGGTGCAGGTAAGAGCCCTGGTTTAAATACAGCTGTACCTTTAAAGCCTGTTTTAAGAAAAAGGAGGGTAAATTATTAGCTTCTAATTGGTTGCTATAATGTTTAAATGCGTTTTAACTGTTTTACATTGTCTGATGAAGGGCGTGTTTACCTGAAAGCGCTAATTGTGCACGTATTTTAATAAAACCTTGCCTTTGTAAGTTTTGCCTCACTTGCTTTTTGCCGTGGAGTCTTCTGACATTTTTTTTGGATTTATCTTTTCTTATCTCATCTTCCATAAAGATAGGGTAAGCCTTAGGGCCAATCCTTCTTTCATGCCTAAAGTAGTTAATGAGTTGACCCTCAAGCAGGCCATCAACCTACCAACCTTCTTTCCTAATCCCCAAAATAGGGAAAAACTAGTACTACATATTTACAGGCAATTGAGTTTTTACCTGGATAAAACTAAAGTAGGTCAGGAAACCAGATCAGCTGTTTGTCTCCTACATGGACTCCAAGGTAGGGCAACTAGTTTCTAAGCAAACTATTGCATCCTGGATTACAAAGACGTCTCCTTGTGCTATTCACATCATGGTAAAACTTTGCTCTCCTATCCAAAAGCACATTCTACATGAGCAGTAGCTTCATCTGGTGCCGTCTACAAAAATGTGCATACCAAATCAATTTTAGAAGCTGCAACTTGGTCCTCTGTCCACACCTTCACTAAACACTATGTTAGACAACTTCTCCAAGTCCACGACAGCTTTTGCCAGAACAGTTCTGTCTGGCCCCCTTTTTTCCTCTGTAGCTGTGGGAATCACCCTTCTGTTATTAGTACAGCAGCAGTGATTTCAATCAGAACATAGTACGCTTGTTTGTAAGAACTTAGCATAACAGTAGATGTCATACTGATAACTGTTGCAGTATTCCTTTCCTCCCTCCTTAACTGCCTTTGCTACTCAATTTCACACACACACACACACACACACATTTTGCCAGTTGTCTACATCACTCCTGGGGGAAGTTTACTTACCTGTTCAAACTAAGCCTCTTGTAGCTGACCAGTCTCCTATCTCAGTTGTCTTCAGGCCACTGGCTTGGAAGATAGTGTGATGATCTTGCACATACGTCTGTCTGTATACCCCTACACAGACGAGCTGTATGCCCTCGGAAGGTAAAGCTGTGGCAACCCAGCTGAACGTCAGCGGATGAGAACCCATCTTTTATGAATAGTGCTTCAGTGATCAGTAGGACATCTACTGTTATGGTAAGTTCTTACACAACTGTACTATATTATTTTGATCCAAATTGCTTGGACATAATAAGGCCTTAGTACATTTAATGCTTTTGGCTGCCTACAAATCAGTTACTAGAGAAATCAAAATCTGTTCCCAACATAAAGGAAGTTTTTAATATTGCAACGGTAAAGAATCAGGGGTGGGTCTTTAGAGAAGGGAAATAGCATATTTTGTAGAAATAAATGAAATTTGTGGGAATGCTACATACATAATAATGTTCAAGAGTAGGAGCGAGGTTTAAGTAAAGTCCAGAATTGAGCAACCCTTGTAATGTTGGAGTAAAGGAGGAATGTAAAAAAAATATATATATGTATACCACATGATAGCAACAATGGAAACTGTTTTACAGTTTTTTTTCTGTTAATGTATGTAAACACACGTGATGATTTAAAAAAGATGTTTAAGAAGAAGGAAAAAAAGCTATTCCTTTTTGCCTGTTTGCTCAGCAGAAATAAAAACATCTTTTTGAGAAATGCTTTTATTGGTAGCAGTTACATTGGTCTTTAGAGTTTATGAACTGGAGGTTTCAATGGTTTCAATGTGTAAAGAAAGTATACATAGTTTTCCACAATGATTGGATGTGTTTGAGAACAGCATCTATACGCCTTATGTGGTCCATGAAATCCGTCTGTTCCAGTTTGTTCATCTACTAGTCTTTTGTAAACAGGAGAACATCAGTGAGAAAATGCTCCACTTAGTGATTTTCCACAGACAATTTTGATGACTACTGAGACAGCTTGAGCAGCTGATAGTGTCTTTATTGAAGGAAAAACAGAGATATCCATTCACTTAATGTCATCTTTGCATATGATTGACTAACTGTATTTTATATTATGACTAATATAAAAACACTTTGAATGAAAAGATTACAGCCCACTTCACCAGATTAGCATTTTTCAGTGCAGCCTTCTTCTCAGATGTATCTTTATTTGCTGATTTGACACCCTTTTGGACATTCTGTAATCATTACAAATTGAACGTCCAGTCTAGAGCTGTCCTATAGAGTGTGCTTCAGCCATCCATCCATTGTTGGACTCTAGGATGTACTGCATGGTACTCTTCTTCACAATTTCATAATTCTGTCAGCTGTCTGTTTGCTTTACCATGTTGGTGGTATGGTATGGTGGATTTTCTTTGGGGTTCCATTTGCATACACCCCAGCTGATCATGTGCTGCTAGGTTTTTGTCCCATTTGCTTCTATCTTCCATGCCCAATACCACCCCTAGGGCAGGACCCTACTGACAAACGGAAGAGAGTGTACGGGAAGATCACAGTCCGGTATCCTTCTGGTAGAGGCTGCCAAAGCAGGGTTGAAGGGGAGGTGGTGCAGAGGTAGAAGCTGGCAGCAACAGTTTAATAAGCAACAAATAATACAGTAAACATAGGCATAGCAAAAACAGTAACATGAGTCAGTTAGTATTTACAGTTTGTAGTTAGCTAATGCAAACAAATATGTTCCAGTAAGCATCCAGTTCCTCTGAGAGTGATGCTATCAAAGACCACTACACTAGTGATGTGCCTACTGCCATCGCTTGCTTCAGGTAGATTTCCATTGCTAATGTGTACACGGTGGCTACTTGGTGTTACTGTACACTTTTACCAACCAGTATTGCTTAGCCCGTAATTCTAGGGGTCAGGCCTTCTTTCAGCATCTTAGTGCTTTTAGGACTTGGTCTTTTTAACCTCTGCCTGTTTTGTCTTCCTGCTTACCAGGAGCTTTTATATTTTTTATTTTATGTGGTGGTGCTGCGGTAGCGTTGTCACCTCACAGGAAGACGCTGTCCGGTTCGATTCTCAGCTAGAGGGTCTTCTGCGTGGAGACATACGTGAATGGGCATACCTTTGTTGAAGGTTGTGCATCAGGGCTGGCAACTCGGCATGTAAAAATCAACTGCCAATCATTAGCAGACCAGAGTTCCGCTGTGGTGACCCCTAACCGGGAAAAGCCGAAAGACGCAACAACAAAAAATTTTATGGGACTCTCATCATCAGCTAATCACTACAGATGGTCTTCAGAATATGTCTGCCTCTTACAAAGGAGCAGAATAAGGATCATGGTGCACTCTGTTACCTACCAAACAAAGAAGTGAAGCAGTGAATGGTAATCTATAAAGTTGCTTTCTAAGATCCTGAAAAAGTGTATTCATGAGCAACTCCGTCATTACCTATTGCAAAATGATCTTGTACTCCGAACACAACATGGTTTCCAATCAGCCCATAGTACCAGTACAGCTCTCCTCAACTTTTCTGACACCATTAATAGGGCTAGAGACCAAGGAACGTTTATCTCTTCTGTTTTTCTAGATCTCTCAGAACCCTTTGACACAGTGTCACATGACAAATATCTGACTCAAATGCCATCTCTGGGCCTTTCCAAACCAACTCTTCTGTCATTCTCTAAATACCTGCCTGAAAGATATGTATCTGTCAAATGTCTCTCTTCTTTCTCTTTTTCTTCTAGTTAAAATGGGTGTTCCTCAAGGCTGTAGTCTTGGTCCACTGCTCTTTAACACTTTCATCAATAACTTATATACCTGCTCACTGCAAGTTTGCCTTTTTCAGAATGCAGATGACTCAACTCACCTGCTCATCTGACAGCCCACTACAACTGCATTCCATGAGACAAAAATGCCTTCAATTCATTCGAACTGTGGCCACATCGAAACCAACATTTACTTAACCCAAGAAGACTAAACTACTACTGTTTATCCAAAGTCCCATGCCAGTGCTAAAAGTAACTTCCATATTACGTGTTTAAACAATACAGCTATTGAAGTAGTTATCCATACAAAATTGCTTAGAGTCATCATAGATGACAACTTAAAGTTTGATCTTCACATAGAAAACTGTATAAAATAACTCATCAAAAGCTAGGTCTTACTACATGGAGTAAAAAAATTCCCCACTCTTCCTGATAGAGTCACACTAGCTATCATTTATCTTTTACACACTCTTCTCCATGGCTCACCTGTTGTGACTAACATCCAGATCTCTCTTAAATCACAACTGGACCAGTGCTGTAATTTGTGTCTTTCGGCTTTTCCCGGTTAGGGGTCACCACAGCGGAACTCCGGTCCGCTAATGATTGGTAGTTGATTTTTACGTGCCGAGTTACCAGCCCTGACGCACAACCTTCAATGAAGGTACGCCCATTCATGCACGTCTCCACGCACAAGATGCTCTAGCTGAGAGATAGCCAAATTTGTAGCTAACCTGCCATGTAAAGCTCATCATTGCTCTGCATTACGTGATCTCAACAGCTAGAACTCCCATATCAACTATGCCATGCACAGCAACTTCTAATCCATAAAATACTATATAAACCCCTCTTCCTGCCCTTCTGTCTCCTCAATACTTCATCACTGTCTCCCAAATCATTCATTGTGCTCTCAAGACAAAAACCTGCTTGAATGCTTGAAGTCTGTAAACCAAAAAAGGATGGGGCAACATTTGTACTTACACTGCATATCCAAACTATGGAACTCTATCCCAAATTCAATCAGAAGTATATCTAACCACCATGTATTAAGTCCACTCTCAAAGAATTTCTCACTAACTCGTAGCTATACCCCTGCATCTCACCTGTATGGTCCATATTAACACATACTTTACATTCCTACTAACCTAACCTCTCATCATACTATCTATCTTTACTGTTAGGGTGGACTTGTACCTTTTTATTTTTATTTCCTAGTATAGTAGACTGCACTGCTAATACTTTAATCTGACAATATATACAAATAGTCATTTTTGTATTTTTGTTTCCATTTTTACATCACTGGTGTCTCCTCATGCTTTATTGTATCATATGTATTCCACTATCAAATTATATGCTTATGTATTTTTTTAATTACATTTGTACTAGTGTTTTATTTGATGTTGCTTATCTCTCCAGAGTTTTTCTCCTTAGGCCTATACTGAAAATGGGGATTTATTACCCAGCCAGACTTTCCCAGTAAACAAATGTCAATAAATACATGCATTTAAGAGTATCTAAATAGTATTACTATTCCAAAATTAGTGAAAATGTAAGCAACTTAAAGTAAAAGCAGTAACCAGTAATTATAGAGAATCAAATGGTCAGATGAACATTTTCACCTTGTGAGTAAAGGCTTCTTCAGATTTGCAACATAATCTGAAACACAAACACCTCCCTGTATCTGCAAGGTGGAAAGGAACCTCCCCGAAGTGTGAGGGAGACCATGGGAAATGGTTGTAAACATAAATAAAAATGCTACTTTCTCCCCCTTTTGGCAGAGCTTCACATTTGAACTGGGTTTACAGCTAAAGGTGCACTGGTTTAGCAGAGTAGTTTCCTTTCAAGTGTCATCACTGAATTAGTGTACTCCATAAAGAGGAAAAATGTGTCTACTAACTGTATCCCATAGGAACAGTAAGTTGCAATAAATGTTGTTGCTCATAAAGTCTCACCTCAATGTCAGCAAGTAGATATGGATAAAAGATCCTGTTAGTCGGATCAGTTACTGACTAGTAAATACACTGCCTGGATGCCAGCAAAGAAGAAATTTGGAGCACATGAAAGAAAGTCAGCCAGAAAAGGTAGAGAGAGAACACTGTCTGGGAAGGACTCTGCAGCTGTTAAGCAAAAAGCAGTTCAAGCTTCAGCTTTGGTTCAAGAAATGGCTTCCAGTAATTTAGAGGAAAAAAAATCAAATGTACTCAGAGCTGATTAAAATAAATGAAACACTGAAGGAATATATCATCTCAAACAACAAAAGGCTGGAAAAAATAGAAGCTTTAACTAGTCATTCAGATGAACTTATAAAACTCCAAAAGTCAGAGGATGACTTGAAGAAAAAGCTGGCTGAATATGAGGTTTCTCAGAAAAAGTAGTATAGTTAGAAGACAAATACACAGAAAAAACTTGACGTTTTCTGCTGTACCAGAAAAACTGGAAGGAACAGATTGTATTAAGTTTATGAAAGCATAAATAAGCAACTGGAGCAGTGTTCCACAGCAGAGTTTGATAATTGAAAGGGCATTTTGGGTCTATGCTCCAAACTTGGCCACGAGAAAGCAGCAATGACCTGTATTAGTAAAGATGCAGTCTTACCAGTAGAAAGAGTTGATCCTGATAAAATTGTAGCAGAAGGGCAAAGTATTAAAATTGGAGAAAGCAAGAGTGTGAGTGTAGAAGATGATTATTCACTGTACACCAGCCAGAAGAGAAGCAAATTTATCGCAGCAGTCAAAGAATGTTGAGAGGCAGGTGTGAGATTCAAGCTGCTGCATTCAGCTGTAAGTGTTTTTTCATGGAGGATCAAAGTGTTTTTTTGATTCAGAACAGGCTAAGGAGGAAATTAAAAAGTTTATCTAAAAAAAGTGAGTCAGCCAGCAGAAAGGGACTCTGTGTCTCAGTATTTTGATGGTAAGGTTAATTTTTATTTTATTTATTTATTTATTTTGCATTTGTGTACCAGGTAGTGTCTGACTGGGCTTGGTAGCCCGTTTTCAGCAGAAACCCGGGGAGAAAAGGGAGAAAAGCTCCATTAATGTACAATACAATATTAGACGTGATTAGCACTAAAATTAGTTACATAACAAACAGAGAATCAGCAGGATAGTACATCTTTAGACATTTGATTAGCACTAAAATAGTTACATAAAAACAGAGATTCAACTGGATAGTACATCCTTAGGGTATTAGATTACAAAGTTGTAAGAAAATGTGAAGGGTCATTTGATAAGTTGCACATTTTTATGCGAAGTGAGGAGAAGGGAGAGGATTCGAGCAGAAAGGAGGGGAGAATATAGTACTTAGGAGGTAAAGAGGTAGTACGAGGGAGAGATGTATTGGGTAAAAGTAGAGAATAAGGGAGTAGAAGTATTTGTGAAGAGGTTAAGAAAACATGTGAATGGAGGTAAAGGACATTATCCAGGAGAGCAATATGGGCATGACCAGTTGTTATTGAGGTGTTCTTTTAGCTTATATTTGAAATCAGGAGAGGATGGGGTACTTTGTAAGATGAAAGGGAGATAATTCCAGCACTTAGCAATTTTGTTTGAATAGAGGGAGTCTCTGTGGGAGTTTTGGGACTGAGTAACTTTGAGCAGTGGTCTGTTGAAGGATCTGAGGGCTCTGTTACAAGTTTGAGGCTGGGTAAGGGAGGAGATGGCAGGGCAGGCGAGAGGGTTTTGAATAATTTTGTGGGTGAGGACAAGTTGATTTAAAGTTGAGGTGAGGCATTTCTAGCCAGTTCAATTGTTTTAGAGCAGTGCAGTGATGGGCTTAAGAGGGAGATTGGTTGCAAACTTAGCTGTTTTGTTGTAGCAGGATTCTAGGTTTTAAAAGTCATTTTTACGAAAGTTGGTGAAAATGTGAGCAGTATATCACTGTAGACAGAAGCTGAGATGTAGCTGTGGCTAGCCTTACTTGAGGTGTTAAGAATGGTTTTGCTCTGTAGAGAGCACAGAGTTTTGCATGGACCTTTTTGATTGTTTGGGATATATGAATGTCAAATTTTAGGTGGTTGTCTATGAAAACACCTAGTAGTTTGGCCTGGTTAGTAGGTTCAATTTTAGTGCCATTTGTTGATAGAATAGGGATGGGGGGAGAGGTGTTCTTTTTACCTTTGTTTGTAAAGTTTATTATCTTAGTCTTCTTAGGGTTGAGAATGAGTTGATGGCTAGTAAGAAGTTTCCTGGAATCCTTTTTGTGTCTTTTCCTGAAGTTCTAGTGGGGATGGGGCAGATGTTCATTACATTACAGTCATTACATTTGGGTAATCTGCTGGCAGATTGCCCTCAGTCGGCCTGAATAACAAAATGTTGGGTCCTGCGTCAGTTGCTGTCTCCTCTTACATGACGTCAGGGGTATAAAACATGCAGCCGATGCAATTTTATTCAGTCTTTCTTGTCGTGCGGTGCCCGAAGCAGTTCGCAAGTGCCGGTCGGCCGACTCCTGAAATTTTCGCATTCGAGTTTCAGAACCGAAGTCTTCAAGATATGGGGGCTATTCAACCAGTACCAGAACAGGAAATTAGTGAAAATGTTGAAGATTGTTCCTGGTACCCAGAAAAGGCAATGCCTGGCATTCAATACTGGACTTATCGATTTTGAACACGTTCTTGGACATTCCAAAATTCAAAATGCTGACTTTACAACAGCTACTGCCTATGCTGGGCAGGAACGCTTGGTTAGTGACTCTAGACTTAAAAGAGGCATACCTGCATATCCCAATAAGGGAATCGTGCAGAAGATACTTCAGCTTCAAGGCAGGTTTTATGCATTACCAATTCTCTGCACTGCCCTTTGGCTTATCTACTGCGCCCAGGGTCTTTACAAAGTGCCTGGCACCAGTAATTGCATTTTGCAGACAAAGAAGCATACAAATTTATCCTTACCTGGACGACTGTCTCATTCAAGCAGAGAACAAGGACATTCTTCTTCAACATCTGGCGTTTGTAAAAAGGCTTCTAACATGCCTAGGGTATACAATAAACAAAAAGAAATCACAACTGGTACCCTCTCAAAAAATTACATTCCTGGGTGCAAGCTTGAATACAACTGCCCAGATGGCTTACCTTACGCCAGACAAACAAAGGCAACTGACTACATACTTCAAACAGATGGCAACAAAAACCCAGTTATCTGCAAGACAAATTCTGCAGGCTTTGGGGTTCATGGCATCCTGCATTGTAATAATTCCATATGCAAGACTGCATATGAGGAAACTTCAGTGGTACCTAAAAATTGTACGGAGTCAACATTGTCACAGTCTGGAAACAATGATTCTTCTCATTCCCTGCCTACAACAGGAGTTTCTTTGGTGGGCAGAGTCATGTCACCAAAACAAGGGACTGTCCTTCACTCTACCCCCTGCCACCCAAACCCTAACTACAGACGCATCAGACTATGCTTGGGGGACCCACCTGGCAGGGAGATGCATTCAGGGCATATGGAGCCCAAAACAAATGCATCTACATATCAACCAGAAAGTGATGCTAGCTGTTCAGAATGCCCTGACAGCCTTCAAGGATTTACTTCATCCAGGACAACTACTGATAAAGACGGACAACACCATGGTTATGTGGTACATAAACAAGCAGGGGTACACATTCCTACCCCCCCCCCCCTTTGCAGACTAGCCATGGCATATGGAACACAGCCTTGACTTACAAGTACATCTTCAAGCTCAGTTCCTGCCAGTAAAACAAAATACTCTGGCAGACGACCTAAGCAGAAATCTTATGGACCCGCACGAGTGGAATCTGGATCCACAAATCTTCAGCATTATCAACTGGACAAATTCTGCACAAGGACTTATCACAGACAAGCATGGAAAGTGGATGTCCTATCCTTCAGTTGGAAAAACTTATCAGTCTATGCCTTTCCCCCTCTGCCTCTTCTCTCCAAGGTCTTACTAAAGGTCAGACAGGAAAAACCAAAAATGATCCTAATTGCTGCGGACTGGCCTCGTCAGCACTGGTACCCAATTCTAAGGAATATGTCTCAACTCCCTCCTTGGTACTTGCCTCAAATACCTCATCTACTGTCTCAGCAGAACAATCAAATTCTGCACACATAGCTCCAAACTCTGAACCTTGCAACATGGCTGATCATGTAATTATTCAAACAACACCTCTTAGTAAATCTGTGATGGATGTCATTTTGGAAGCCAGAAGGCCTAGTACTAGGAAATCTTATGCTGATAAATGGAAGAGATTCTGTGCTTGGAACCAAGCACAAGGAAACGGACACAGCAAAACCAAATATCCCTCAGATTTTACAATACTTGACTGAGATGCTTGACAAGGGCCTATCTTTTTCTTCCATAAAACTCCATGCCTGTGCCATCTCGGCTCATTACAACACGGAGCCTCCTATCTTTTCTCATCCTCTGCTAAAACAGTATCTTAGAGGGGCCAAAAATTTAAGGCTTCCCAGAAGATCACCAACTCTTGCATGGGACCTCAATTTTATGCTGGAAAAACTCACCCTGCCTCCTTTTGAACCAGCAGCTACTGTGGATATTAAGTTTTTATCTTGGAAAACAGCTTTCCTTTTGGTAATCACTTCAGCAAGAAGGGTTTCAGAACTACAGGCTCTCATGGCTGTGGAGCCTTTTATTATATTTTATGCCAAAGGTGGTATCCAGTGTGGCTCTTAACCAAACTATTCACCTGACAACATTTTACCCAAATCCGCAGAACAAGGGGGAGTGGATTCTGCACTCATTGGACGTGCACAGACAGCTAAGATTCTACTTAAACAGGACCAAATCTCTAAGAAAGTCTGAGCAACTACTGGTGGCATTTGCTTCAGGATCAGAGGGGAAGGCTATATCAAAGCAGACTATTTCTAACTGGATACACCACTGCATTCATTTCTGCTACTTGCATCATGGTAAACCTGTGCCCAAGGGAATCAGGTCACACTCCACCAGGGCTGCCTCTACCTCAGCAGCCTTTCTCAGAGGAGTTCCCACTAAAGACATTCTAGAAGCTGCTACTTGGAGCTCTGTTCATACCTTCCCAAAGCATTATCATTTGCCTCTCTTCTCTAAATCCAGGGCAGGCTTTGCCACTGCAGTCCTGCAGGGCCTTATTGCCGCTCCTAATGCTATTTAGTTCCATCCCCCTATCCATAGCTTTGGGATTCTACCCAAATGTAATGACTACAACAGTGAAACACGAAGAACATATTACAGTTGTATACACTTACTGTAAATGTAGATGTTCAAGTGTATTCACTGTTGCAGTCCGGGTTACCCACCCGCCATCCCCCTTTCTATACCTTTTCTATCCTTCACTATACTCAAAAGCCTTTGTGGTGAATTTGCTTTTAGTTGAAGGTAAAGTTTATGTTTCTAAAAGTGTATTTATATATTTACTGTTTACTTATATATATATATATATATATATATATATACAATTTTTTTATTTATTTATTTAATTTTTTTTGCTCCCCATTTGGGGGGCATCTGACATCTGGGGCAAGAAAAACTGAATAAAATGGTGTTGGTTGCATGTTTTATACCCCTGATGACCTGACGTCATGGAAGAGGAGACAGCAACCGACGCAGGACCCAAGACTTTGTTATTCAGGCCGACTGAGGGCAACCTGCCAGCAGATTACTCAAATGTAATGACTGCAACAGTGAATACACTCGAACATCTACATTTATGGTAAGTGTACACAGCTGTACTATATGATGAGTGTACTGTATTATTGTAGCTAATTTGGTAGCTGACTTGAGGTCATTTGTGAAAATGATAAACAGAAGGGGGCCCAGAATGAACCCTTGGGGAACACCTGTGTTGACAGACAGTAAAGGAGAGAGGTTTTGGTCCCATTTGGTGGCCTGTTGTCGGTTTGATAGGTAACTGTGGAACCAAGAAAGGGTTGATTGACTGAGGCTGAAAGTGGCAAGTTTCTTTAGGAGAAGTTGGTGGGATATGGTGTCAAAAGCTTTTGACATATCTAGGAATACAGCTGAGACAAATTCACCGATGTTCATCGTGTTTCACTGTTGCAGTCATTACTCTTGGGTTATCCTGCTGGCAGGCTACCTGCAGTCGGCCTGAATTCCAAAGTCCTGGTCTGGCGTCGGCTGCTGTCGCTTCTTCCCTGACGTCAGTGCACCAGAGGTATAAAAGATGTAGCCGACGCCATTTTCTTCATTCTTTCTTGCCACGCAGTGCCCGAAGCAAAAGCAGTTCGCAAGTACCGGTCGGCCGACTTCTGAGATTTTCGAATCCGAATTTCAGAACCGAAGTCTTCATTAAAGCTAAGTACCCCATTGGGGAAACTTTTTTCTTGCTCCAGACCGATGTCAGAAAAAGTTAATAATTGTATTTCTTGTGGGAAGCAAATATCTCATAAGGATTTTCACTCTTACTGTATTCCTTGCCTAGACCCTGACCACGACGTTGCTAGCTGTCGGTTTTGCACTAGATTTAACCAATGCACTATTAAGAGTCTGTTTGATTTTGCATTTCATTACTTTGGCCGAAGGTTTAATTATATAATGCTGTCGAAACAACCGACGACCGGTGTTTACAAAAAAGCAAGGACAAGGAAAAGGATAGGCATCCGAGGTCCAAAACCGACGACGAGGCCTCCGTTAGGCCACTCGCCGGTTCTCAGTGAGGCGCTTTTGCAGCCCCTGGCACCCGCTACCTCAGAACCGCAGGCCGCTTCCGACTCCCACGTGGAGCCGACTGGGCCTCTGCATACTCAAGGTATTGGACACTCGGAAATCATTCCCTCAGATGGGTCCGGAGCCGCTGAGCAGGTATCGGTTTCTGAGGGTGTCTTCAGACCTACACAGTTATATGTTAAACCATCTTCAGCTTCAAAGACAAAGACTAAAGCAGCTCTAAAAACAAAGAAACAGCATTCTCCTACTCAGACTTCCATGCCTAAAAAACATATGCTTAAAATGGCCGAAGACCTAATTACTATGATCAGGGGTTCCTATCCCCCTCCTGATAAGAGGCCTAGGCAAGAGACAGAATATGATTCTTCTGATCAGGTTTCTATTTCCTCTGATTCCTCTTCTGAACAGGGCTACTCTTTTCCTCCCTATGAGGATTCTGATGCTGAAGAATCCATTCCTTCAGCCTCTCCTCCTGAGGATTATTCTTTTGGGGAAACCCTGCATACCATGAGGGAGCATTTCCACTGGGAGAGCCAAGATTACTCAGAATCTAAGAAAAGGCTCAGAGACTTTCTGCTTCTACCTCAGCACAGGCCCCTTGCTATTCCACCTGTTCTAGACATTATAGATGATGTATTTTCAGAGTCCGGCCTGTCCCCTGACTCTTTACCCCACACTCCTGCTAAGCCAGACAGATACTACAGGGTCCCTGATTCTCATAAATTCCTATATAAAAAAACCCACTGCTGACCCAGAAACTATATCTCAGGGTCCCAAGGGGGTCAAAGCTTCCACTGCAAAAAAACCCTGTCCACTCTGATAGTGATTCTAGGGCACTAGACAGATGGGGGAAAAAAGTTTACACTTCTGCTATAAGGGCTTTAAATTGTCAGTTTCATATGCTTAAATATCAGCAATAGTTAATGTCACTGCTTAAACAGAAAATGTTGACAAATTCTGAATGTGCAGAGAACAAGGAAATGCAGGATTTATTGCATGCAGCTGAACAAGTGGGAAAGCATACTTTGCAATGTGGTTATGATTCACTGGAGGCCTCTTGCAGGGCCGCTGTTACAGGTTCTGTTATTAGAAGGCATGCTTGGTTAAAGGAACAGAATCTGCCTGATCATGTTAAAGCAAAATTATTAGATGCTCCATTACAGCATGATACTTTGTTTGGTGCTAAAGCAGAAGAGGTGTTAAAGAAAATGGAGGATAAAGCGAAATCCATGCAAACAGTTAAAGATTTTTACAGGTACAGCCACCCAGATTTAGCAGAAACTGGCCTTCAAAAAATTGGTCCTTTCCATTATCAGACAGGCCACAAAGAGGCAGATACAGACATCCCAGAGGCAAATCTCAGCCCCAAGGCTCATACAGGCCTAAACAGTGGAGTGCTTCTACCTCCAAAAGCAGAGAAGACAAATCACAACCTTACAGGAAACAGTCCCAATGACTTTCCTCTGCCAGATCCAAGCACTTCTCTTTTGACAGCCCCCCCGGGGGGGAAACTAGCACTTTTTTCAGCAAATTGGCAAATTATTACCAAAGACAAATGGGTTACAGGTTCCATTTTCACACCCGGCCAATTGCAAAAGGTATGCCAGACCTGCCACACAATCAATGGGCAGAGGCGCAAAAACAAATTACAGCCCTCATGGACATGAGGGCCATTCAACAAGTGCCACAACAAGAGCAGGGACAAGGATTTTACTCAAGACTTTTCTTGGTGCCCAGAAAGGACAAAGCCTGGAGATCAATACTGGACCTGTCTATACTAAACACATTTCTGGAAGTTCCAAAATTCAAGATGTTGACTCTACAGCAGCTACTGCCCATGCTGGGCAAGAAGGCTTGGCTCGTCATTTTGGACCTAAAAGAGGCATACCTGCATATCCCAATCAGACAATCTTGCAGAAGATACCTCAGATTCATAGCTGGCTCAATGTACTACCAATTCTCTGCAGTGCCCTTTGGCTTATCTACTGCACCCAGGGTCTTCACAAAATGCCTGGCACTAGTAATTGCATTCTGCAGACAAAGAGGAATTCAAATATATCCCTACTTGGACAACTGCCTTATTCAAGCAGAGAACAAAGATAATCTTCTACAGCATCTGGCGTTTGTAAAAAGATTACTAGCTTGCCTAGGGTACACAGTAAACAAAAATAAATCAAAACTAGTACCATCTCAAGAGATAATATTCCTGGGTGCAAGCTTAAATACAACTGCCCAGATGGCTTCTCTCACGCCAGACAAACAAAAGCAACTGACTTCTTACTTCAAAAAATTGGCAACAAAGGCCCACTTATCTGCAAGGAAAATGCTGCAGGCCTTGGGCTTCATGGCATCCTGCATTTTACTAATTCCATATGCCATACTGCATGTGAGGAAACTACAATGGTATCTAAAAAGTGTTTGGACTCAGCATTGTCACAGCCTGGAGACAGTAATTACCCTCATTCCCTGCCTGCAACAGGAGTTTCGATGGTGGGCACAAGCCTTTCACCACAACAAGGGTCTGCCATTCACTTTATCCACAGCCAGACAGACACTGACAACAGATGCATCAGAGTATGCCTGGGGGGCCCATATGGCAGGAAAATGTATTCAGGGCACATGGCCTGCAAGGCAGATGCATCTTCATATCAATCAAAAAGAGATGCCAGCTGTTCAGAATGCCCTGACAGCTTTCAAGGATCTACTTCATCCAGGACAGCTACTGATAAAGACTGACAATACTACGGTCATGTGGTACATAAACAAGCAGGGAGGCACACATTCCTACCCCCTCTGCAGACAAGCGATGACCTTGTGGGACACAGCATTGACTTATCAGGTTCACCTGCAAGCACAATTCCTGCCAGGAAAAACAAATACTCTGGCAGATGAACTAAGCAGATACCTCATGGATCCCCACGAGTGGAAACTGGATCCACAAGTCTTCAGCATGATAACAAGGAAATGGGGATGCCCAGACAGATCTATTTGCCTTCCCTCACAACTGCCAATTACAGAGATATTGCACAAGGATTTATCACAAACAAGCATGGAGAGTGGACGCCCTATCCTTCAACTGGAAAAACCTAACAGTATATGCCTTTCCTCCACTGCCTCTCCTTCCCAAGGTACTCCTAAAGGTCAGACAAGAGAAGCCAAAAATGATACTGCTGGCACCCAATCCTAAAGAGCTTGTCTCAAGGTCCAGCATGGATATTGCCTCAAACTTCTCACTTGCTGACCCAACAAAACAATCAGATTCTGCACAGCCAACTCAGGACCTTAACTCTGGCATCATGGCGGATAATGTAGCCATTCAGAACACTCCTCTTTCAAAAGCTGTCATGGATGTTATCTTGGAGGCCAGGAGGCCCAGTACCAGAAAATCTTATGCAGAAAAATGGAAGAGATTCTGTGCTTGGAACCAGGAACAAGGCATTGACACGTATGTACCAAGCATTCCTCAGATTTTACAATACCTAACTGAGATGCTGGACAAAGGCATTTCTTTTTCATCAATTAAGATTCATGCCTCTGCCATTTCAGCCCATTACAATACGGAACCACCTATCTTTTCTCATCCTTTAATAAGGCAGTACCTAAGAGGGGCCAAAAACATCAGACCTCCAAGGAGAGCACCAATTCTGGCATGGGGACCTCAATTATGTCTTGGAAAAACTCACACTGCCTCCTTTTGAGCCAGCCTCTACAGCTGATATAAAATTATTATCCTGGAAAACAGCTCTACTCCTAGCAATAACCTCTGCAAGATGAGTCTCGGAGTTACAAGCACTCATGGCTGTGAAACCTTTTATCATTTTTCATCCAGACAGGGTTTCTCTGAGGACAAACCCTGCATTTATGCCTAAGGTGGTGTCCAGTGTGGCCCTCAACCAAATCATTCACTTGCCTACATTTATCCAAACCCACAGAACAAGGGTGAGAAAATTCTGCATTCTTTGGACATACACAGGCAGCTACACTTCTATTTGGACAGAACTAAAGCTTTCAGAAAGACTGAGCAACTTTTAGTGTCATATGCTGCAGGATCACAAGGAAAGGCTATCTCAAAACAGACTATTTCTAAATGGATAGGTTATTGCATTAGTTTCTGCTATTCTCAGCATGGCAAATCAGTGCCTAAGGGCATTAGGCCTCATTCTACCAGAGCAGCAGCTACTTCAGCAGCCTTCCTCAGAGGAGTACCAACCAAAGACCTCTTAGAGGCTGCAACTTGGAGTTCAGTGCACACTTTTACAAAGCACTACCACTTACCTCTTTACTTTAAATCCAGAGCAGGCTTTGCCACTGCAGTTCTACAGGGCCTCATAGCCTCTCCTAATCCTTTTTAGCCCAGCCATCCATCCTCTGCTTTGGGATTCAACCCAAGAGTAATGACTGCAACAGTGAAACATAATGAACATAGTGCAGTTGTGTACCTACCATAAATGTAGATAGAGTGTATTCACTGTTGCAGTCCAGGTTACCCTCCCTCCGTCCCCCTTTCTTTTGCTGGGGTTTATCTGTACTTCTCTATTCTGTACAACCTATGTGGTGTATTTTCTGGTAGATGAAGGAAATGTGTCTTTACTGCATGTATGTTTACTGACATAATATATTTAGCCTATCTTTTTGGGGGCACCTGACATCTGGGGCAAGAAAAACTGAAGAAAATGGCGTCGGCTGCATCTTTTATACCCCTGACGCACTGATGTCAGGGAAGAAGCGACAGCAACCGATGCCAGACCAGGACTTTGGAATTCAGGCCGACTGCGGGTAGCCTGCCAGCAGGATAACCCAAGAGTAATGACTGCAACAGTGAATACACTTGAACATCTACATTTATAAGAGCAGTATTAGTACTGTGCTTGGGGCGGAAATCATGCTGTGTGTTAACTAGAAGATTATTTGATGTAAGGTGCTCTAGGAGTTGTTGGTGAATGCAATTTTCAAGGATTTTGGCTGTGGGTGGGAGTATTGCTATGGGGCGGAAATTTGCAATCTCTGTGGAGGGACCACTTTTGTGGAGAGGAGTGATGTGGGCTATTTTCCAAAGGTTGGGCACATATTGTTCAGAGATAGACCGATTGGTTAGTATTGAGACAGGGTAGGCAATAGATGGAACTGCGATCTTTAGGAACTAGTTTGGCAAGTGGTCACCAGCAAGGCTACAAGGTTTTAGCTTGCTTAGAAGTTTTTTTATAAAGGATGTTTAAATAGGTTTAAAAGAGGGGGAATCTGTTGAATTAGATGCAGGGGAGGGGGTAGTGAGTGGAGAGTTTTGCTGGTATTGTAGCAGGCCGGAGATAGAGTTTATGAAGTAAGAGTTGATCTTTGAAGCTAGAGGTTCGGAGGTATTCAAAGTGGAAGGAGAGGGGGTGGGGGGTCTGCCAGGGTTGAGGAGGAGATTGATATTCTGCCAGAATTTTTGAGGGTTATGGAGGTGTTTTTCTTGGGAGGATTGGAAGTAATATTTTTTGTCCTGGTTGATTTTTGCCTTAGTTTGATTTCTAAGTTGTTGGTAATGTATAAGCATAGAATTGTCTTTGGAGGAGAGGTAGAGGGCTCTTACTTTGTCCCTTTAATTAGTAGTTTTGTTCCAGGGGATAGCCAAGGCAGTTGTTTTGCTTTGGTTCAAATTTTTCTTGTTGGGGCTAGGCTGTTTAGGATTTCAAGGAAAGTATGGTTAAAGAATTCTGCACAATCTAGTTATAGGTATGTTAGTGGTGACCAGTCACAGTTGAGAAGTAGCTGATTAAATAGGGTGGGGGAGAAGTGTTTTTTGCTACGTATGTATTTAAATGGACTGTGAGGTTTGATATGTAGTTTTTTGTGTAGCAGAAATGTGGGGGTGTGGTCACTAATGCTTATGGGAAGGCAGCCAGATTGGTGGTTGAAGTTTGGCTTATTAGTTAGTATCCAGTCTAGTAGTGATTGTTTTTTACTGTGTTTATCAGTGCGGGTGGGGGAGTTTATGATTTGGGAGAAATTAAAGAGGTTGATGAAGGCTGATGGGCTGTCAGAGGAACAGGAGAACCAATCTATGTTAAAATCTCCTAGGATGATAGTTTCATGTGAAAAATAGGAGGAAGACCAGGAGAGGAGAAGTTCTATGTTGTGAAGGTTATTTCCAAGGGGCATATAGTTAGCAATGATTATTATGGATTTTTGGGCATTTTGATTCAGGTGGGAGTTGAGGATTTCTGCATTGGGGATGTCAGGGAGTGTGCAGTTTGGTTTGTCTAGTATTAACAAGTCTTTATACATGATTGCAACACCTCTGTCTTTCTTTTTTAGTCTATCATGTCTTATAATATTGTAGCTGGTGTATGTTATTTCTGAGTCTTTCTGTGGTTTTAGCCAGGTTTCGGTGATGACTACTATGTCTGGAGAGTATGTGGCCAAGATAGCATGGAATTCAGAGGTTTTGTTTACAGTGCTCCTTAGATTAAAGTTATTAATCAGAAGATCTGAATTTGAAACTTTAGGTAGGGGAGAGTTGTGGTTGAGAAGTGGGTAATGTATAGTTTGGGCCTGGCTTGGGTGGATGTCTGCCTGTAGTTTTATGTGTGTAAGACTGTGGAGTAAAACATTATTTAGTTTGGAGCTAAGTAGATGGAATCAGATGTTGGGAAGGTGAGGCTGTGAGGACTCAGCATGTTTAGGGGAAAATAGATGGAAGTTTGAAACAATTGGGGACATATTTTACTGTAGTGCAAGTATGGCTGTTGATATGCTGTGCTAGTATGTGAGGGGGGGTGCTGGTTTTGGAATTGATATATGTAGATGTTTGAGGCAGTACAGGTTAGGTAGAGAAGGCATATTAAAATAGAGATGTATGGGATTGTGAGGTGGAGTTGCATGTTAAGAGTGTGAGGGAGTTTGTAGGCTGAGATAGGTAAGTGTAGAGTAGTAGGCTTTATAGGGTTGGACTGTATAGGTTTTGGAAGTGTTAATGAGAGTACTGGTGTAGGTGTGGCTGAGGAGATATGGGAGTGGATTAGAGAGAAGAAGTTGAGGTAGGGGATGTAAAAGGGGGAGTTGATGGTGTATGGAGAAATGAGTGAGGGGTGGAGAGTAAGGAAGAGGAGGTCTTTGTGACAGGAAAAGGAGTGGCTATGTGACTATAAATTTAGGGAGAGTGGGGTGGGTGGGATTGGAGGTAGGGCAGCGGAGTGGAGAGAGCCCGAGAATAGTGAGGGCGAACAGAGCGGGCCTAAACCGTTGGAATGTGCAGTAACAAAAATCTATCAGTGAGCCGATGTTTTAGACTAGCAGGTCAAGTTCTGCACAAGTTACTATGTAATGTCTAATGGGGTAAGGGAGTAGAAGGGATTACAGTGTAGTATTGGTGGGGTGTTTGTGAAAGAACATGTAACAAGGTATGTACTATGAAGTAACTAGTAGTAGGCTAAAGGGAGAGAACAGAGATGCTTGTGAGAAAGAAGAGTTTCTGTTAAGCAGGAAAGGAAATACAGTAAAAAGTGAAAGTATTAAACAAGAGAGCGCTAAGCTGGGAGGAATAACTAAAAAACAAGCGCAGAAATAGAGGTGAGACTCTATGTATAAGCGTCTACACCACTGAGAGAAAGATACTTGCGAGCCTTTGTTCAGGTGTGCCAGCCAAGACAGTACACTTTACAGTTACAGATACAAGCAAAAACAATGTATGTTTGAGTATCAAACAGTGCAGTTTCTTTTAGGAAATAGTACTAACATACATAATATTGGCTACAGGATATGTCTCAAAGCAGTGGTTTAGGCCGGCTGCTGTTTGGGCTGGTGCTCGTCCTTCACTGGTGGGGATTTAGAAAAGCCGCAAATAGTAGAGCCAATAATATCGGCTACAGGATATGGCTCAAAGCAATGGTTTAGGCCGGCTGCTGTTTGGGCTGGTGTTCGTCCTTCACTGGTGGGAGTTTAGAAAAGCCGCAAATAGTAAAGCCAATAATATTGGCTACAGGATATGGCTCAAAGCAATGGTTTAGGCCGGCTGCTGTTTGGGCTGGTGCTCGTCCTACACTGGTGGGGGTTTAGAAAAGTCGCAAGTAGTAGAGCCAAAGGCTTGCACACTAAGGAAGAAAACCGGGCTTGCTAGATGAGAGAGAGAGTGACTTTGCCAGTGAAATATGTTCCAGTGTTCCAAGGAAAATGCTTGAGAGACCAAAAGAAAGCAGAGGAGTTGAGTAGAAGAATCAGTAGTACCTTGAACTTGAACTAGAGTCTGGTGTTAAGAGATAGAGATGATCAGGAAAAAAAACAGCAACTCTGAAATAAATGAGTAAATAAGTGGAAAACTGTAAAGCATCATCTCACATTTGTAAAATACAGTTTTGCAAGAAAAAGTGGCTGTAAAACACTGGACTTTTATTGACTTTGTTAAACTTGTGGCTGGACTGTAAAGCATATACCCCACTTTATATCATTAGGGTTTAGAAGGACATTAAAATGGGGAACTAAGTAAAACAAATATTGGTCTTATTAGTGTTTGCATAAAATATTTTGTGATATAAACTGCACGTTTTAAAACAGTTTTGTGTGGGGTGTAGTCAGGGTAACTTAAAAATGGGGAAGTTATTTCAGTGACTGTTGTATGTGTTAAATATATTAAACAAGTACTTTTCTAGTTGTAAGAAGTACAAACGGATGGACAAAAGCAAGTTTAAGGTTCATATGCTGTCGTCTTGGGCTGCTGGGATGGGGTGTAAAAGTACACAATTATATGTAGAATTGTCTAATAGAAAAAAGGTCTGATCCACTTGACATAATACTAGAGACCCTATAGATCTCATCAGATACCGTCAAATAAGGAATGATACTAAAAAATCCATCATATCAAACAAAAAATATTACTGTATCCACCTACACCGAAAGCATTAAAATAAACCCCAAAAGTTCTGGGCTGGAATAAATAACCTCCTCAACCCAGGTCGTACTGACACTCCCATCCCACCAGTTGCCCTTGACGAAACACCAGTGGCTATTGCGAACACATTTATTAGCTTTTTTACAGAAACTATTCAGACACTAGCCACCCATCTCACTTCTACCAAGCCTAACCCCTCTCATCCAGTCCCCCCCAAGCCATACCGCAAATAAATAAGATAGCTCAGAGCTTCCTGCAACCCATTTCTTCTTTAGCTTCCAACCTATCCTTACTACCCTAATACGAAGCCTTCTCAAGAAACTTAAACTCACTTCCCTAGCAGCGGATCACCTTCCAGCTGGATTCCTGCAATTAGCTGCTGAGGCCATCACTATCCCAGTCTCTGCCCTCATTAATAGATCCATTTCCGAGGCAACCATTCCATCAATATTGAAAATTTCACATGTAATACCCCTACATTAAGGAGGTAG
Organism: Protopterus annectens; assembly: GCF_019279795.1. Lineage (NCBI taxonomy): Eukaryota > Metazoa > Chordata > Ceratodontiformes > Protopteridae > Protopterus > Protopterus annectens. The sequence goes on from NC_056727.1 coordinate 548,691,435, forward strand.
TTCCACAGAATTGTCCAACTATAGGCCCATAGCCATTCTCTCACCTCTAGCAAAACTTTTGGAAAAGTGTGTCCACATGCAACTAATGCACTACCTCAACCACAATAAAATTCTCAGAGTCCCAGCATGGTTTCAGACCACACCATAGCACCACATCAGCCCTCTTATTGTTCACCAGTGTCATCAATCTTAATCGCAACAACGACATGCTATCATCTGCTCTCTTTCTGGACCTCTCTAAGGCCTTTGATATGGTCAGTCATCAACTTCTGCTTAGTACCCTGAAAGCTGTCTTCCTGGAACATCACTCTCTACAATGGTTTAAGTCCTTTCTAAGGGGTAGACAGCAGGCTGTCTTATGGCAGGACAAACTGTCATCACATCTCCCGGTCACCGTAGGAGTCCCTTAGGGCTCCATTCTTGGTCCCATCTTCTTCTCTGTCTTTATAAATGACCATACTACTATCCCAAATGCACAATGTATCCAATATGCCGATGATTCCACGTTGATTTGCTCTTCCACCTCACCAGCTAATCTGCTCTCCCTAACCCAGAATAGTTTTAACAGTATAGAAAACTGGGTAACTGATCAACAACTTCTCTTGAATCCCAACAAAACCAAGCTGCTACTTTTCTCTCCCACCTTTAGATCCACTCATCCAATATTTAATATGAAGTCTAACAATGGTACAATCATCTCCCCTGATAACCATACTAAGTTCCTAGGAGTAATAGATACTAACCTCAAATTTGATGCGCACATAGACCACACTATTAAGCCCATCAACAAAAAAATAGGATCCCTCTAAAAGCCAAACCTTTCCTAACCCCTTTTGCTAGGTGTGCTTTTGCCCGAACCCATTTTCTCTCCACTCTCCTTTATGCCTCACCAGCATTTACAAACCTCTCGAAAGCTAACCTCGGCAAACTATCTTCCTGTTATTACCATATAGCTAGATTCACCACAGGAATGGCATACAGGACTCACTACTGCAAAAACCTAACTGAACTTGACTGGCTGGAATTTCCTTCCCTTCTGAAGCTTAACCAGCTCACAGTAGCTCACAAAATACTCAACCATCCGGACAATACCCCAAGCCTTAAGAGCATTATTAGCCCACATAATGCTATCAGGCCACTTCATTCATCCAACAAGCTATCAGTCCAACCCCTAAAATCCAGTAATATAGCAGGTGATTCCCTGTGTGCTAACTCAGTGGGTAAAATTTGGAACCTTCTTCCTGCAAACCTTACCCAAGAACTATCTCTTCCCCTATTTAAAAAAAGACCTCAAAAAATACTCGAGCTAACTGGCTCTGTCCATGCTTAAACGCTGACTAACTCAATTCAGCTTTTTGGTCTTTTCTTAGCTAGTAGACTATCAGTAAGCAGATACTCCACTCATCTGATGTGTCATATATTAATGTATAGTTATGCCTGCTGAGTTTATCATTTTTCTATACTGTAGTTTCCCTAATGTGCTCTAAATTTGTGAAATGATTCTCTCATATTTTTCACTCTATTAACATTTAGCGTATGTCTATGTGTTCCTACTGTGGTGAACTATCTGATATATTGTATCTGTATCCTTTTCTCTCTTGGAATGTTATTGTACTATTACTATTAATATTATTATTATTATTATTATTGTGGAGCCTTTCTCCCCGGGCCTCTGCTGAAAATGGACATGTATCCAGTCGGACTATCCCAGTCAACAAATGTAAAATAAAGTAAATAGAATTAGGGTATTCTCTTTCTTTATTTTACAAGGGTGAATGTCTAGATGCCTGTTTACAGCTTAATCCAGAGGTAGTAGATTCCGTAAGCATGTAGCCTTTAAAAATAAGACAAAATAAATGCCACAAAAGTGCTAAGCTTCTTACAGCTGCATACATATTGGCTTGTTTGTTTTCCAATGGCAACTATTCAGTGATATCTGCAGCTGAAGGCAGCTATGCATTCTTTTCTGAGTGAAATGTACAAAGACTATTTGCGGAGTACATTCCATGGAGACAAGCTCTGTGCAGGTACAAGCAGTTAATGTTGAGAATTTTGAGTATTCTTTGCTGATGGAAATGCAAAATTTAAATGTACAATGGCAAGCAGTTCACTGAAAAAAATAAGTTTGAAATTATGGAAAGTGCAACCTTAATACTTCATTGCAGTTAACCGAACAGTGTACAGTTTAGTTTTATTTAAATATAGCCAGTGCACTTTTTCTTGGGGCTAAAAGTTAATGTTTTCTGAAAGCGTATAAGCTGTTTTTCATATCTGGGAGGGGAAGAGAGAAAGTAAAGAACAGACTGTAGTCCGTGTAAGTGGGAGTGCAGGCTGTCGAACGCACATTAGCATGAGTAACCTTAATTTCAGTTTAGGTAATGCCTGTAGGTGTAGCCATCAATTTATTGCAGTTGTTCCCTTCTGGGGGATTTGAGTGGATATTTTAGAGCTACATAGCTAAGGCTCATATACATAACACAAGCAGAAGGTTGTTCAAAGTGGAAATGGTTGATGAAGCAAGGGGGAAGTTCAAGAAACAGAGAGATAGTGAGATTTTGGATGCAGTTCTTTAAGGAGAAAAATAACCATACAGAATGTTATATTCATAAAGTAACAGAATGTATTCTAAGAATTAAGCCAATATGAGAATGGAGAAAGGAGATTTTGCCAAAAGGGATCACTGCAAGTAGGGGTACAGAAAATAGGCAAGTGGGGCTTGACTTTACTGGAGAAACCTGGCAAAGGAACCAAGGTAATGGGAGCAAATAAGCAGAAAGTGTAACAGAGTGGGATGAGGCCAAGAACACATTTGAATTGCATTCTACACTGCCTTCCCTGCCTGGATTTGATCTCAAGAGTACAGGCGAAGAAAAAGGGATAGGGGGATTTTAAGAGAAAGCCCTGATGATCTTCGTGCTTCACTGTTGCAGTTATCACACTTGGGTTATCTGCCTGCAGGTAGCCCTCAGTCAGCCCGAATACCAGAGACTTAGTATTTCTGCGTCAGATGCTGTCGCTCCAGGACTGATGTCAGGTGTATAAAAACAGGCAGCCAACGCCATTACATCAGTCTTTCTTGCTGAGGAGCCCGAAGCAGAAGCAGTTCGTAAGTGCCGGTTGGCCGCTACCTGAATTTTCACTTATGAATTTAATAATCCTGAAGTCTTCTAAAGCTGAGTACCCCGTTGGGGATCCTTTTTTCATGCTCTAACCGATGTCAGAAAAAGTTAACAATTGTCTTGCCTGTGGGAAGCAAATACTTCACAGAGAGTTTCATTCTTACTGCGTCACCTGTTTAGGCCCAGACTATGACGTCCCTTGCTGTCGGTTTTTTGCCTTATTTAAAGCCTGAATCATTCATCATCAGGGTCTCTTTGTCACTAAATTATTTCACTCCTGATCTCTGTATTCTGAAATAGGTTCAGTAAGCCATCTGACTACCTATATTCTGACAAAACGTAAAGATAAAGACAGACACAGACTGCATAGCTCCAAAACTGCCGACGACGCTTCCGTTAAGCTAGTTGCCAGTCTGCCGGTACTCGGTGAGGTGCTTTTGCAGCCCCTAATGCCCGCTTCAATGGATTTGCAAGCCTCTTGCTGCGAGACTCATCAACTATGAAACCTGCGGATGGCTCTATCTTGGATGGATCCGGAGCTGCTGAGCAGGCACCGGCTTTTGAGGTAGTTATTTGCTCAACTGATGTTCGATTCAAACCGACTTCTTTTTAACCAAAAGTTTCTTAGGCCAGAGTATGCACTATGCCTAGAAAACAGACGACCAAAGCGCATACACCTGCTCCCATGCCACAAAAACAAATGCTTAGAATGGCTGAAGACCTTATTACACTGATTAGGGAAGTCAGCCTTACCCTGCCGAGAGACAGAGTCCAGTCCCCTTCAGCTTCTACAGACCAGGAGTCCAATGACTGAAATTTCTGATTATGAAGACATGCCCTTATCTGCTTATGAGGATTCAGATGCAGAGGAATCCATTCCCTCTGCCTCCGCTCCCGAGGATTTTTCTTTTGGTGAAACGTTGCATAGTGCATTTCCACTGGGAATGCCAAGACTATCCTCAGTCCAAAAAGAAACTCTGAGAATTTCTAGAGCTGCCTCAACACAGGCCCTTAGCAATACCCCCTGCCCTGGATGTTGTGGATGATGTTTTTATGGAATCCAGTCTTACTCCTGACACATTACCTCCTGCCCCTAGGAAACCAGACAGGTACTACAGAGTACCTGACCATCACAAATTTCTTTTCAAGAATCCTACTGCTGACCCAGAGATTATTTCCCAGGGGCCTAAAGGTATTAAGGCTACTACAGCAAAGAATCCCACCCCTTCGGACAGGGATTCCAGAGCTTTGGACAGATGGGGTAAGAAGGTATATACCTCTGCAACTCTTGCTATTAGGGCATTGAATTGTCAGTTTCACATGCTGAAATACCAGCAACATATTATGGAACTTATTAAACAAAAAGTGGCAACCTTTTCAGACTGTGCAGAAAATAAAGAATTGCAGGAGCTTATGCACTCTGCAAGCCAAGTCAGCAAGCATACTTTGCAGTGTGGCTTTGATGCCCTAGAAGCATCTTGCCAGGCAGCTGTCAGTGGCTAAGTATTGAGAAGCCATGTTTGGCTGAAGGAGCAGACCTTGCCAGACCATGTCAAATCAAAGTTACTAGACGCTCCTTTGAATAAGGACTGATTGTTTGGCACCAAAGCAGAAGAGGTTCTTGAAAAGATGGAAGAAAAAGCTAAGTCTATGCAAACAATTAAAGAATTCTTACAAGTGCATCCCCCTAGATTCAGTAGGCATTGCCCTTCCAAACACTGGTCCTTTCCAGCCCCCTCCAGGCCTTCTCAAACACACCCAGGGGAAACAAACCACCCAGACTTCAGTTTCAGGGTATGCAGAGATCTAAGCAATGGAGTGGCCCTACTCCTAAAGCAGGGAGTGGCAAGCCACCTCCTTACGGAAAAAGCTTGCAATTACTTCTCTACTCCACTCCCCAGCCCTGCCCTGCCCAATTGCTTGTGCCCTTAGGAGGAAAACTTGCCCTCCGTGCAAAATCTTGGTATCCATCACTCAGGACTGGTGAGTCCTCAACATTCTATCCCAGGGGTACAAATTTTATTTCCATTCACTGCCAACCCCAAGTGGGTTTCCAGACCTTCCTCCAAACCAGTGGGCAGAGGCTCAAAACCGAGTACTTTCCCTGCTCAGTATCAGAAGTATTCATCTGGTTCCAGTAGAACAGAGGGGTCAAAGATTCTACTCCAGACTCTTCCTGGTACTCAGGAAAGAGGGCTCTTGGCACCCAATCCTGGATCTTTCAATTCTCAACACATTCCACTAGGGCAACATCTACCTCTACAGCATTTCTCAGGGGGGTCCCTACCAGGGACATCCTGGAGGCTGCTACCTGGAGTTCTGTACACACCTTCACCAAGCATTACCACCTGCCTGTCTTTTCCAAATCCAGGGCAGGTTTTCCTACAGCAGTCCTGCAAGGTATACTAGCCAGCCCTAACTCTTCTTGACTGCCTCCACCCTTCTTCAGCTCTGGGAATCCACCCAAGTGTGATGACTGCAACAGTGAAACATGAAGAATATAGTACAGTTGTGTACACTTACCATAAATGTAGATGTTCGAGTGTATTCACTGTTGCAGTCCAGGTTTCCCTCCCTCCAGCCCCCTGGTTTTCTCTGTCTACTAACTATGGCTATTACTCACCTCTTTCATGGGTATTGGTATCAGTATTTACTTTTTACTGTTGGTGTTTTCCCCACCATAACCTAGCTCCCTATTTGGGGGGCTCCTGATATTTGGGACAAGAAAAACTGATGTAATGGCGTCGGCTGCCTGTTTTTATACCCCTGATGACCTGACATCAGTCCTGGAGCGACAGCATCCGACACAGAAATACTAAGTCTCTGGTATTTGGGCCAACTGAGGGCTACCTGCAGGTAGATAACCAAAGTGGATAACCCAAGTGTGATGACTGCAACAGTGAATACACTCAAACATCTACATTTATGGTAACTGTACACAACTGTACTTTCTGTTCATAGGTAGGTACTAGCCTGTTGGCCCTAGGGCCTATATAAGCCTAGCCAAAAAGGTAAACTGGCTTTTGCCACCCTAGAAAATTATTTTCCTGTGCCCCTGTCGAGCAGAGCCACAGAGGTGATCCCTGGGGTGAATTTCCTATTTCCCATCCAATCATCAAGATTTTTCTTGACGAGTGCTAATGAGGAGCTTTGTTTAATATAGATAGGTAGTTTGTTCCAGAGTATTGGAAGTCTCTGCGACAGGATTCTATCCCTCCAGCATGTTCTTTTTATTGTAGTGACAAGGTTTAGGTCCCTAGAGCATGTAGCTCGGAAGGATTGGGATTTCTTTAAGTGGAGCATGTCCAACAGCTCTGGGTTTGACATAGCTTTGTATATTAGGCAGAAATCGCCTCTGAGTAGGTGTTATTTGAGACGGTCTGTGTAGGGCATCTGTTTGAGGGTGGTAATCCTCTTTGTGAGGTATTTCTATGGCCTTTCCAGTTGTTGTAGATGTCTTGTGAGGTACATACAAAAAGGGACGTTGTACTCTATAATGGGACTAATGAGTGACAAGTAGAGGGGAACAATGACCTCTTTTTTTCCTGGATGAAAAACCTTTTGTGATGAGGTGTGCCACATCAAAGGATTTCCTGACTACTGTGGTGATGTGACTATCAAAGGAGAGACTACTGTCCACTTGTGTCCCAAGGTCTCTTTAGACTACCACCTATGTGGTAGCTCATGGGTACAGAGTTTTTACCAAAGGGGATGGCAATGCATTTTTTGGCATTGAGCTTGAGGCCATGACTTTGAGACCAGGCATCTGTCTTCGTGAGGCCCTTTTGTAGGATGTCCACATCGTTAGGAGTTTCGATTATGGCTCCTAGTTTGCAGTAATCTGCAAAGTTCGTTAGCCAAAGACCTTCTGTGTTAGCCTGTACTTCAGAAAAGTAGATACCAAACAGGAGAGGACCCAGGACTGAACCCTGTGGTGCTCCACTTGTCACTGGTCTGAAGTCGGATTTGGAGTCTACTACTTTCACAGTGTGGGTTCTGTCAGTGAGCCAGTTGGCAACCCATCTTGTGACATAGGGATTTATACCTAGTTTAGTGAGTTTATCTATAATTTCAGAGTGGGAGATGGTGTCAAAAGCCTTGGCGAGATCTAGATAGACTGTGTGAACAGCCTTACCCTCGTCTACGGCTTTGGTAACTGCTTCAAAGAAATCTATCAGGTTTAGGAGACATGATCTGCCTTTTACAAACCCAAACTGGGTGGGGTCCAGAGTTTGGAGATTATCAATGTCTTTGTATACAAGATCCATGATGATACGTTCCATGGCCTTGCAGACCAGGCTCGTTAGGCAAATGGGGCGGTAGTTCCCAGGGTCCGTGGTGGCTCCGCCTTTGTGAAGTGGGATAACCGTCGCTGTGCTCCATTCAGTGGGAACAAATCCTGAGGTGAGGCTGTGATTGAACATGGTGCTTAGGTGGGGTGCCAGTTCATTCTGCAGTTCGTGTAGAACGCAGCCTGGGATGTTGTCAGGTTCCATGGATGCTGTGTTCTTGGCATTGTTGAGTGTGGTTTTTACCTGTGCAGCCGTGATTACAGGAACTTTGCATTCTTCCGGTATAGAGATGGGCCCTTTTGGGGGTGAGAGGAGGGTAAAGTTAGCACTGAACCTATCTACCAGGATGTTGGCAATATCAGTTGGTTCTGTATATTTAGTGCCATTGTGCTGCAACTCAGAGCAGATCTGAGTGTTGCCATTGAGATTCTTGACATAGCTATAGAATGCTTTGTGGTTGTCTTTAGAATCAGTGGTGATTTTGTTTTCATAACTAGCTTTGGAGGATTTTAAGAAAGATCTCAGCTTCTTATTGAGGCTCAGCAGGGAGTTCCTCCAATCATGGGGTTTTTTGCAACAGTTTCTTTCTTTTGTTGTAGAGTTTGTTTATGGCAGGGAACCACCAGATTGGCTTCCTTTTTTTGGAGGATAGCATTTTGGTTCTGTTAGGGATAGCACGGTCCATGCACTTGTGTAAGTGCTTATAAAGTGCATTTGTGTAGGATTCAGCAGTTGTACCTCTATTGTCCCTCTTCATGGGTGTCGTGAAGTTTGCCACTTCTGTCTTAAGAAGCGTGAAGTTGGCTTTGGAGAAATTTTTTACAGTGGTTTCCCTAAAGGGGGGGGGGGCAGGATGTGGATGTCTAGGGTGTTTAGCTTCTGGTAGGATCTGACCAATGAGGAATTGACCTCTGGTGTGGAACATCGGTCGCCCATGTTGGTAATGACCAGGTCTAAGGTATTGCTGCCCCTGATGGGGGTGTGGATAAGTTGATCCAAGGCACTGGAATTTAGGAATTCCAGAAAACGTTGAGCAAAAGAGTTGGTACATGAGTAGTTTTCCCAGTTAATGGTGGGGTAGTTGAAATCGCCCATTATTAGGGTATTGGGTTGTACCCTAATATTTTCCAGTATATCAAAAAATGAGGAGTGGGAATCCTGGGGCATGGTGGGGGATCTGTAGCAAGTTACAATTTGGATTGCAGTCTTGCCCAGAGTTAGTTGCACTTGGATAATCTCGGATGCATTATGCTGAGCAACTAGCCTGGAGGTGTGGATATCCTTAATGAATATGGACAGTCCAGGTTAGGTGGCCGAAAGGTGTGGTATGAATTATAGCCTGGTAATGCAGGGGTGCTCTCTGGAACCTTGAACCATGTCTCTGTCACTGCACAGATGTCGATGTTCTCCATTTTATGGAGTGCCTCAAGTGAATGCATTTAGAGGTTTAGACTTTTAGCCTTGAGTAGCATTACCCTCAGATTTTCTTGCTTGTACCTACTAAGGAGATGAATTTGTCATTTGAACCTTGCCTAAAAAAGGCACTATAGGGGTGGCAAGAGCCTTAGTCAGTATCCGGAATCCCAAGGGCGACAGGTGCAGCCCATCTCTGGCAAAGCATCGTCGTGTGTCAGTCATGTCATCCCAGGCAGACAGATACTGGATCCCCTTAGAATGACACCAGAAGCTTAGCCAATTGTTGAAGTCAGTCATTTTGTCCTTGTACTGTTAGAGTTTTTAATTGAATCTAGAACAGAAGCAGCTGTTAAAAAGGGGGTCATTAGTAGGGCAAATAAAATATTGCATGATAACTCTAAAAATTTTAATCAGAGGAGGTTAGAAAAGATTGGGAAGAGAGAATGGTCAAGCAATTTAGAAGAAAGCAATGGGAAGATGTATGTATTACTCCCAAGTAAGCAACCAAGTCCAGAAGCTTAGAATCTTTGCTTGGAAGTGTTTGCATAGGCATTTTTACACTCTAAACAGACTTCAAAGAATTTTTCTTCAGGTAGATGACAAATGTTGGAAGTGTGATAAAGAAGAAAGAGGTATGTGGGAACATGCATTTTAAGTGCGCAATGAGTCGGCAGATTTAAAAAAATTCTCTACAGAGTAATCTATTAAAATATTGGTGAGCAAATGACTGTAGGTAAGGAAATGATTCTTTTGAGCTGGGAAAGAGGATCTGAATTGAGTAGATGTAGTAAGACCTTATATTTCATTCTGTTGGCTGCCAGCAAAGCAATCATTAGCAAATGAAAAACAAAGTCTGCACAGACTGTATTTGAGATATTGAATATTATAAAAGAGATAAAAGAACTGGAAGAGTGATCTATAGAAAGGAAAAGAGCAAATTACATGGAAGTAAATGAAAATTGTAGGAACAGTATGTGCACAGTTATGTTCAGAAGGAGGAGTGAGGTTTATGGGAATTTTTTATAATGTTGGACTGATGATAGTAGCAAAGAAAATATATGTGATGTATATTGCATTTAAATGGAAAACGTTAAAATGGTTTTCTTTCTTTTCTGTTGCACATTTTCCTATGTCTTTAGTGATTAATTTAATAAAGGTGTTTAAAAAATCCAGTATATTAAAGTGAATATAATTTCCAAAGTATGTATTATTTCTATCTTATCAGTGGATATGCCTTGTTGGTGGGTCTTGATGCAGAGAAAGCTTACAACATAGTTTGCTTCAGATTTTATGAGTAGGGCAATGGAAGCATTTGCATTCCTTGATAAATTATAAGGTTGAGTAGGACGATTTGTAAGGGATTGGAGGCGAAAGTTAAAGTGGGTGGGTTTCTGTCTGATAAGTTCTGTTTGAGCAGAGGAACCAGGCAGGGGGGTGTCCTCTTTCCCCTTTGTTATTTTCATTATATTTAGAACCATTGGCAAAGAAAATAAGGGATCCAGAAATTCAAGGAGATAATTGGCATGTTAGTCAAGAAAAGCTGGCTTTATTTGCAAATGATATTATTTTATACCTGATAAAACCAGAAAAGGACATTTCAGTCTTGTGGAACATTCTGAGACATTTTCATTCTTTTTCGTGACAAAATTAATGAAGATCAAACAAAGGCATTAGCTGTAAACTATATACCCTCACAAACTGGTTCAGCAATACCCATATTTATGGGACATTAAATGAAGTACCTAAGAATATGGATTAAAAAGGATTCTATTATGGCAGCTAAGGGAATACTGGAAGAGACTAAAAAGATAATACAATAACTGAGAAATTGGAAGCTCTGTTTTAGGGATATGGATAGCAAGATACAAGCAGTGAACATGTTTTTAGTCTCTAGTTTTATACACTGGTCAGGCATATTTTTATCAACCAGAGAAGTTGTAGATAGCAATTAATAAAGAGTGAACGATTTTTCTGGGAGGGGAATATAGCAAGAATCAAGTAGGATACGCTGATCCTTCCAATAGAACAATGTGGTTTGGGGTTACCTGATTTGAATGGGTATATCAAAGCTACACATTTAAGGTTCATAGGTTCATACTAGGCTATCTGCCCTAGGGCATTTATAAGCCTAGCCAGAGTGTGTGTGGCTTTCACCACCCCTTAGGATGAGAATACTATACCCATTAGTTTGCTGTGCCTCTGTCCAGCAGTGACACAGAGATGATTCCCGGGGTATAGCAAAGGCAGAAACCTATACTTCAAAGTGGAAAGGGATGATGATGATGCTGATGAAACAGGAGAAGCTCAGCAAACAAGGAGAGTCTGAGATTTTGAATGCCGATCCTTAAGGAGAATAACAATAACCATACAGAATATTATATTCATAAAGTAGCGGAAAGTATTGGGGATGGAGAAAGGAGATTCTGCCAGTAGGAATGACTGCAATTAGGGATACAGAAATAGGCTGGAGGAGGGCTGGAATTTACTTGAGAAAGCTGACAAAGGAACGAAGGTATTAGGAGTAAAGAATGAGAGAGGAAATGTAATAGAATGAGAAGAGGCCAAGAATTTATTTGGACTGCAGGCTAGAAATTGCCTTCCCTATCAAGGATTGATGTCAGAATATAGGCAAACAGAAAGAAATAGTGGGTCCTAAGCGAAAGACCAGCCTTGGCAGAGTTTTTAGTAGAATCAAGAATAGAAGTTGTTGTTAAAAAGAGGATAATTAGTAGAGCATATAAAATATTGCATGGTAACTACAAGAATCAATCACAGGGGGTTAGAAAGGATTGGGCCGAGAGATTGGATAAGCATTTCACAAGTAAACATGGGGGGATATGTGGGTGACTCCCAAATATGCATCAATGTTTAGAAGGTTTATGATCTTTTCTTGGAAGTGTTTGCATAGGTATTTTTATACCCCAGGTTTTTTTCCTGAGATAGATTGCAAATGTTGGAGGTGTGATGGGGAAGAAAGAGGTAACTGGGAACATATTTTTTGGTAGTGTGATGAGTTGGCAGACCTTGAAAATTCCCTGCAGGCTACTCTATCAGAAATACTGGGTGAGCACATTCATTTAACTAAGGAAATTATTTTTTTGAACTATGATTCAGAATCGGAATTGCCTAGACATAGCAAGGACTTACTGAGTCTAACTATGGTGACTGCCAAAAAAACAATTACTAGAAAATGGAAATCAAAGTCTAAACCAGCTGTACTAGAAGTAGTTAATATTGTAACAGAGATAAAAGAACTAGAAATGGGATTTTTAGAAAAGGGTAGGAACAAATTACTTAAAAAATGTGAGTTGTAGGAACAATACATGCAGAATATTTTTTTGGAGGAGAAATTAGGCTTAAAATAAAGCAGGAGTTGAATGCGGTATGTAATGTTTGGCTGAGAATGACTGGATAGATTTTAAGAGATGTATAATGTTTGCAACTAAATAGGTTCATAGGAGATTACTAGGCTAATGGCTTAAGGGCCCTTACAAGACTAACCGATATAACCTGATTTTATCCATATGTGGCCCCTAAGGACAAGAGGATGGCATGGATTTGTGCCTGTGCATTGAGTATCTTACAGATTGCCCCTCAACATAAGGGACACAGGCACTACCTCAAGTATGAATTTGCAGTTCCCCATCCATTGATCCAAACTGCATTTGAAGAGGGCCAAGGAAGGGTACTGTTTAATGTGAAAAGGAAGGCTGCTCCAAAGAAGGGGCGATCCCTGAGACACATGTCAGTGTTTCCAGCATGTTTTGTTTAAGTTGTTGACTAAGTTTAAATTCATAGATTGTGTGACTGTCATACTGTTTGACTTACAGATGTGTAGCAGTTTCATCAAGGCTGGATTTGTCAGTGCCTTGTAGGTCTGGCATAAGTCATTCCTTAATAGTCAGTAGGAGACAGAGTAAAAGGATAAGGTTTTTACTCTGTCTGCATAGTTCATGTTGTTTACACCCTGTATTTTCTTTGTGAGGAACCTCTGAGGTCGCTCTGGCTGCTGTAAATGCCTAGTCAAATACACGTCAAATGGTGCACTGTACTACTCGGTTATTGATCTAATGAGTACAGGGGGACTATAATTTTATTGGATCTGAATGCCATACCATTACTTATAAGTTGTACCACATAAAAGGATTTCCTCACCACTGTGGACGCATGGCAGTCAAAGTTCAGGCTGCTGTCTATCTGTGTACCTAGATCTGTCACCTCTGTGTCCACTCTAAGGGGAGTGCTATTGATGTTGTAATTTGCAGGGGTATTTAACTAACCAAAGGGTATGATAATGCATTTCTTTGCATTTAGTTTTAGGCCATGGTTCTGGCCACAGTCATTTATCTGATGTAGACCCTCCTGAAGGATATCTACAGTGTTGGGAGATTCAGTGATTGCCTCCAGCTTGCATTCCTTGGCAAGCTTTGTCATCCAGAGGCCTTCCACATTTGCCTTGACTTCAGAGAAGTATATTCCAAACAGGAGTGGTCCCAGTACTGAGCCCTGTGGCATACCACTAGTAACTGGCCTCTTGCTGGATCTAGATTCATTCACTTTAACCATATGTGTCCTGTCCATGAGCCATTTGGCTATGCATCTGGTGAGAGTGGGATTTATGCCCAGTTTTGTGAGTTTATTTATAGTACCTGAGTGGAGACTTTTGTCAAATGCCTTGGTCAGGTTGAGGTAGGCAGTATGTACTGTTTCACCCTCATCCATGGCCTTAGTGACTTTTTTCAAAGAAATCCACCGGGTTCAGTAGGCATGACCTGCTCTTGATAAAGCTGAAATGGGTCAGTTCCAGTGTTTGGAGGTCTTCTGTCATTATTTATCAGGTCCATGATTATTCTTTCCTTGGCTTTACAAATAAGACTAGTCAAACTGTGGATCTGTAATTTCCTGGGACAGTAGATTGTCTCCTTTTATGCAGAGGGGTGACTGTTGCTCCATTCTATCGGGACAAAGCTAGTCTAGAGGCTGTAGTTAATTGTAGATCCTGATGGACCTGTTAAGTCCTGATTTAAGCTTAAAGGCAACCTGGTATTGTCAGGCCCCATTAACGCTGTGTTTTTTAGCTTTAGAGAGTGCAGTGGAAACCTGTTCTTCGGTGATAATGGACGGTTGAGTGGTGGTGGGTATTTTTGGGTAAGAACTGAGGGTGATGAGGTAAAATTTAAGCAGAATGTGTCTGCAATCAGATTTGCTATGTCTGAAATTATGCTAGTATGATTTGTTTTCATTTATATAAGTTATGATTGCCCTGTGTCATAAGTGAAAATTTAATAAAGATGTTTCTTGTTACAAAACAAAATATATATATATATATATATATATATATATATATATATATATATTTGTCTTAGGTGGTGCTTTCTTTTGCAACATTGTGCTGAGCATGTACAGAGGATGACCAGTCAAATTTGTCGACAGTCTGAATTTAGATATGGGAAGGTTGTGGGTGGGATTTATTACTTCAGATCTCAGGATTTATTACACTATAATTAAACTGCATACCCATGCTTCTTCTCTCTTGTTTATATGGTTGAGTGGGTTGTTTCTATTTTTATCTTCTTTTTGCAGTATTCTGAATATTAGAGATTTGGAGAGGAAGGTAATATTGCAGAGAGAGCATTGCGGGTAAAGGGGAAGGACTTAGGAGCCAGAGTTTCATACACATCTGACATAATTCGTCCTTCTGTTACCAAAGCCAGAGCTGCTCATGCAGATTTGTTATAGTTAAGTACATAACTTTCTTTTTTGGTGAGTACCTTCACACAACTGTGTTTTATACGTGCATCCATAGTGAGCAATCCTATCAACACAGGGTGGTCATGAAAATTAAGACTGGAGTTGAGCAAACTTCTTTGTAGTTTTTGATACATGTAGATGTCAATAAATTATGAAAAACCTAGCCTAATATATAGAATCCTGAAGTTTGGTGGCAGTAACATTTCTGTAATGTGGCCAGTAAATGCTTAGGTTTTAAAAAAATGCAGTTTTCATTCTTCAGCTAAAAGAGAGGTGGAGACTTCTCCCACCTCTGTGGCTTCAGTTGTCAACTAATAGTAAGGACAGCTTGGTCCAGGTCACCTGCCCATTTTTCTGTTTATGTAAATTGTCATTCCAAACTGTAACAGCTTGTAGCAGTCTGTCCTTCTGTAGAATTACATCATGCTTGTCCCCATATGTTCGTTATTTTCTTCCTTGTTTTTGAGAGTAGTGCTTAGATCCATTACGTTCACATATATTGCCTTCAAATAATTTCTGTTTGGACTTTAAATGGAGCCATAGCCTGCGTCCACTTTTTTTTTTGTAATATGTTATCATGTTTACCCAAATACCTTGAACATAGTAGTTTGGAAGAGAGGTACTGATAGCCGCTTGGTTATGACTTTTGTGAGAAGACCAGGGAGCCAGCTGAATAGATCCAGAAAACGCAAATGTGTAGTGAGAGTGTTCTGGTAATGCCTAACTAGTGTTTCTGTGCATAACGGGTTCAGTTCCCACCTCCAGAAAAACTTGTCCTATATACTACATATGTGAGATCAGCATGGTAGAGTCTCAATGGACTTTCTTCAAGATGTCTTGCCAAAACTTGTCAGCAGTTATTATGTTTGTAACTATAGGACCTGATAGTGAATAACAGAAGTGAGTAAAACTGTAAGGTAAAAAAATAGCGTTCCATGCAATGCTAGTCGAGAGGGTCTCTGTATTTGATTCATAAGTGATGACTGCAAGTTAAGCAGCAAAAGCTATTGGCATCACAACAGAGGCCTAAATATAAGAGAATTTAGCAAGGCCATAGAGTATGGATTTTTTTCAATGACCTCAAAGAAGTTCAAACAAAATGCGGTGACTCAGTAAGTGGACATGAAGGTACTGCCCAGATTGTTCTCAGCAAGGATAGAGAAGTACTGAGTTTGACTGGAATCATTGTTGACAGGTGAAAGTAGCATTTTGAAGAATTCCTGAGTTCAGCAGACATGCCTTCTTCTGATATGATGGTTTAGTGGTTGACTACTGTGACTATAATGTACAGGGTCCTGAGTTCAAGACTTGCAGAGGCAGTTTATTTAACTGGTGTGATGACTTAGTGGTTAATTACTGTGACTATAGTGTATAGGGTCCTGGGTTCAAGACCTGCAAAAGCCGCGTATTTGTTGCATTGAATACTATCTAGCTGGAAGTTGTCTCTGTTTTTTCAGTTAGTGCTTGTTAGAATTCTTGAATAGCCAATGATAAGTGGAGGTAGTTTACTGCATTGTTATTCGTTTCCTGCCTTATATAAGTGGTACATTTTTAATTATTTTCTGTTTAAACTCTGAGCTTTGGCCTGCTAAGACCTACATGAAATCAAATCAACTGGAAGTATAAGTGAATTCAAGTAAATCTTTACCTGCACTTTTTTCAAATAATACAGCATTTAAATTGATTTTTTTGTGTGTTGCATTCAATACTGTATAGCTGGAAGTTGTGTCTCTGTTTTTTCAGTTAGTTCCGCACCCACCTTCCCTGCTTTTGTTTTGGTGTTAATCTTGGTGGCTTTGAAACTGCCCACCCCTGTTGTAAATTTGCATTTGGATACTCCTCCTGGGCCCATCTCATTTGCTCATTCAAAAAAAAAAAACTTGCACTTTTTTCATCTGCTTTTACTGTATTTGTGTTTCTTCCTACTTTGTTTTGCTTTTGCGTCATCTTAAAAGTACTCAACTGTATTTATTACTGCTTGGTGTAGCTATCATTCTAAGCCTTTTGGTTTAAGCACTTGGGCTTCAGACCAGTTGTTTTATATTAAGAAGGTTTGTAGTCTGCACTGTTGTGGCAGGACAGGTAGTTTACATCCTTCTAAGTTGGGAACTGCTGATTGAAGGCTCAGTGTCTGTTATTCTAAAAGGTTATTAGTTCTGGTTTAAGCACTTGGGCTTCAGGCCAGTTATTTTACATTAAGAAGGTTTGTGGTCTGCACTCTTGTGGGAGGAGAGGCTGGACTCTGCCCTTCTGATTTGGGAATTTCTGGTTAAAGGCTTGTAGTGCCTGCATATTTGAACTGTTTCTTACGGAAACTAGTGCGCATTGTTTGCTGTAGCATAGACTAGATCCAGGCCTGCTGAATTTAGTTTTGTTTGCATAACTTGAGCAGTAATCCAGGCCTTCTTAAAAGTATTCAATTGTAATTATTACTGCTTGGTAGTAACCTGATTAAAGTGTAGCTATCATATTAAGCCTTTTGGTTTAAGCACTTGGGCTTCAGGCCAGTTGTTTTACATTAAGAAGGTTTGTGGTCTGCACTGTTGTGGCAGGACAGGTAGCTTACATCCTTTTAAGTTGGGAAATGCTGATTGAGGGCTCAGTGTCTGTTGTTCAAAAAGTGTATTAGTTCTGGTTTAAGCACTTGGGCTTCAGGCCAGTTATTTTACATTAAGAAGGTTCGTGGTCTGCACTCTTGAGGGAGGAGAGGCTGGACTCTGCCCTTCTGAGCTGGGAATTTCTGGTTAAAGGCTTATAGTGCCTGCATATCTGAACTGTTTCTTACTGAAATTGGTGCGCCTTGTTTGCTGTAGCATAGACTAGATCCAGGCCTGCTAAATCTAGCTTTGTTTGTATAACTTGAGCACTAATCCAGGCCTTCTTTTTTTTGGAGAAGGTTCCTCTGCACCCCAGTGGCAGGAGTGTGCAGTTAGAACTTGCCTGATTGAAGACTACAGGAACAGGGCTCAGTTTTGAGATTTTTGTACTGTTTAATTGGGTAATTTATTTAAAAGCCTTTTCTGGTTGCTTGTAGTCACCTAAAGCTGTTTTAAGTGTATTTTTACTGCTTGTATTCGTTTAAAGCTGTAGTGTATTTTTACTGTTTTTGCCTTATCTTTTAAAAAAAATTCCTTGTTTCCTACCTTTCTAAGCTAGTATAGTCCAGTTTTCAGGCTAGTGCTGAATTCAGGGCTGTTACAATTTTCTGAGTTGCCCATACCTTACTTGGATAGAGGGAAGATGTTCTTCATCTCACATTGCTGCAGTCCTTACACTTGGGTAGTCCGCTGTCCTCGGTCGGCCCGAATATCAAAGTATAAGGCTGACGTCGGTCAAGGCGCATTAGTCTGACATCAGGACGTCAGGGTACAAATGCGCATGACCGATGTCATATCCTCAGTCTTTTTTGCCGCATGGTCCGATGCAGAAGCAGCATTGCAAGTGCCGTTCGGCGTTCTGAAATTTTTCAAATTCGGAGTTTCAGACCGAGTCAAAGTTGGCTAAGTACCCCGTTGGGGAATATTTTAGTTTTTTCTTGCCTCAGTGGTTTACCGGATGTCAGAAAAAGTGAATAACTGTATTTCTTGTGGGAAACAGATACCGCATAGAGATTACCATACTTTGTGTATTCCTTGTTTAGGGCCTGAGCACGACGTTGTTGGGTGTCACTCTTGTGCTAGATTCAATAAGCGCACTATAAAGAGAAGGTTAGATTGTGCCAGGTTAGTCTTCGGGAAGCGGTGCAATTATAAAATGCCGTCGGATGCTCCGACGCCCGCTTCTTCGAAGAAGCGCAAGGATAAAGCAGCTAAGCCTAGGCTAGAAGAACCGTCCGTACCGGACGCCGGTTCTTTAGAGGTGTCGGTGGAGCCGGTGGTTCCTCCGGAAGTTTCTTTGGAGTCCCAGGGTGAGACTTTGTTATTGCAGGATGTGGCCTCTCAGGAGGCAGGTCAGGCTGAAGGGGCTTCTCAGGTTACTGTACTCCCCTCCCTTCCTAGGGTGGTTAGGCCCTCTCCTTCTGTTTCCAAGGCTTCTCCCAGAGGCAGGCCAGGTTTAGCTTCAGTTGGTGTCACCCCTAGTTCTTCAGGAACTGTGCCCAAGAAGCATATGCTTAAAATGGCAGAAGATTTGATTACTTTGATTAGAGGTTCTTTGCCCCCTCCTGATAAGAGACCTAGGGTGGAACCTGAGCTAGGGAGTGTTGAGCAGGCTTCGGATGTTTCAGAGTCTTCGGCTGAAGACTTGCAGGAGTATTCTCCTTATTCTGATTCTGATGTGGATGATTCTACTCCTTCTGCTTCTCCTCCTGAGGATTTTTCTTTTTCAGAGACCCTTCATTCCATGAGGGAGCATTTTAAGTGGGAAGGTCAGGACTTCTCTGATTCCAGGAAAAGGCTTAGGGAATTTTTGTTTTTACCCCAGCATAGGCCTTTGGCTATACCTCCTGTTCTGGATGTGGTGGAAGATGTTTTTGCAGAGGCTTCTCTTAATCCTGATTCTTTGCCTCCTGCTCCTGTTAAACCGGATAGGTATTACAGGGTGCCTGAAGCTCATAAGTATCTTTTTAAGAGTCCTAGGGCAGACCCAGAGACTGTTAGTCAGGGGCCTAAAGGTGTTAAGGCTTCTGTTGTCAAAAATCCGGTTCCTCCAGATAAAGAGGCCAGGGCTTTGGATAGATGGGGAAAGAAAGTTTATACTTCTTCCACCCTGGCTATGAGGGCTTTGAATTGCCAGTTTCACATGTTGAAATACCAAAACTATCTCCTTTCACAATTGAAGTCTAAGGTAGATGCTCTGGCGGAAGGTATTGAGTGTAAAGAGTTACAAGATTTAGTACATGTTTCTGAACAGGTGGGTAAGCATTCTTTGCAATGTGGTTTTGATGCTGTACAGGCCTCGTCTAGGGTGGCTGCCACTGGGTCAGTTCTTCGCAGGCACGCCTGGCTGAGGGATCAGAATTTATCTGACCATGTTAAGACAAGGATTTTAGATGCTCCTTTACAATCTGATGTGTTGTTTGGTTCTCCTGTTGAGGCAGTCTTAAAGAAAATGGAAGACAAGGCTAAGTCTATGCAGACTGTTAAAGATTTTTTGCAGGTTCAGCCTCCCAAGTTTAGTAGAAATTGGCCTACCAAGGGGTGGACGTATCCTTCTTATGATTCCCAGTCTAGGGGTAGGTCTAGACGTGGTAGGGGCAGAGCTCAGGGCTCTTTCAGGCCTAGAACAGGGAGTTCACCTGCACAGTCTTCGGGTGAGGGCAGGGGTCAGTCCTTTCGTAAACAGACCCAATGACCTACCTTTTCAGCTGCCAGAGCCTTCTCGTCTGGCAGCACCTTTGGGAGGAAGGTTGGCACTTTTCAAGGAAAATTGGAGTTTGATTACCCAAGACAGATGGGTATTGGATATCATACACCACGGTTACAGGTTTTATTTCCATACCTTGCCTCCTTTCAAAGGCATGCCAGACGTTCCTCCTCAACAAAGAATAGAGGCTCACAAACAAATTTCTCTGTTACTTCAAATAGGAGCCATACAGCCGGTCCCTATGCCAGAAGTGGGCCTAGGATTTTATTCTCGCCTGTTCCTAGTACCAAAGAAAGGGAACACGTGGAGACCAATTTTGGATTTATCTACCCTCAACACTTATCTGGACATTCCCAAGTTCAAAATGTTGACGTTACAACAGCTTTTACCTCTGCTGGGCAAAGATCATTGGATGGTAACTTTGGATCTCAAGGAGGCTTACCTTCATGTTCCTATCAGACTGAGTTGCAGGAAGTATCTGCGTTCGGGCTGGGACTTCTCATTATCAGTTCTCTGCATTGCCCTTTGGCTTATCTACTGCGCCCAGAGTGTTCACGAAAGTTCTGGCTCCAGTGATAGCTTTCCTCAGGCTAAAAGGAATACAGATCTATCCTTATTTGAACGATTGCCTGATTCTGGCTCAAGGAAGGGACGAGCTTCTTCATCATTTGGAATATGTGATAGCAGTGCTAAGATGCCTGGGGTATTCTGTGAACGAAATAAAGTCCAGTCTAGTACCCTCTCAGGACATGTGCTTTCTGGGTGTAAGACTGAATACAGCATCCCAGATGGCCTATTTGACCCCGGACAAACAAAAGAATCTTTCCCTTTACTTTCATCAATTGTCTCATCAGTCCAGGCTGACTGCAAGGACAGTCCTTCAAGCCTTGGGGTTCATGGCATCTTGTATTCTGGTGCTTCCCAATGCCAAACTGCATATGAGGAAGCTACAATGGTATCTCAAAACGTATGGACACAGCACTGCCAGGATCTGGACACTGTCATTCAAATAATACCTTGCATTCAAAAGGAATTTTTGTGGTGGGCTCAGGAATGTCACCTAAACAAGGGACTCTCTGTGACCCGGCCAGAGGCGAGTCAGATTCTAACGACAGATGCCTCAGACAAAGCTTGGGGAGCTCATCTAAATGGAAAGTGGATACAAGACAAGTGGCCTGCCAGACTACAACATCTACATATCAACTTGAAGGAGATGTTAGCAGTCCAGTTTGCATTAATAGCTTTCAAGGATTTACTTCTTCCAGGGCAGGTGTTGATTCTAACAGACAACACAACTGTCATGTGGTACATCAACAAGCAAGGGGGAACACATTCTTATCCTCTATGCAGGCAAGCAATGATTTTGTGGGAGACTGCTCTCAGTTTACAGCTACATCTTCAGGCAAGGTTTCTGCCAGGAGCACAGAACTCCTTAGCAGATGTGTTGAGCAGAAGAATTATGGATCCCCACGAGTGGAAATTGGATCCTCATGTATTTCAGAAATTGACAGTGTCATGGGGAACTCCAGACATAGATCTGTTCGCTTCTCCACTAAACCACCAGCTGCCAAAGTTTTGCATGAAAAGGTTTCATCCCACAGCTTGGAAAGTGGATGCTCTTTCTTTCAATTGGAGCAATCTTCATGTGTATGCCTTTCCACCTCTGCCTCTCCTCCCAAAGGTACTTCTAAAGGTCAGACAGGACAAGCCAAGGATGATTTTAATAGCTCCAGATTGGCCTCGACAGCACTGGTACCCATTACTGAGAAGTCTGG
The DNA here is from genome assembly GCF_019279795.1 of Protopterus annectens. Taxonomy (NCBI): domain Eukaryota; kingdom Metazoa; phylum Chordata; order Ceratodontiformes; family Protopteridae; genus Protopterus; species Protopterus annectens. The sequence continues at coordinate 548,713,092 of NC_056727.1, forward strand.
TACGGAGCCTCCATGGCCTTTGCCTTGATTCCACACCTGTTGTCTCAGGAGGACAGTCATTTACTCAATGTCAAGCTTCACTCTCTTCACCTAACAGCCTGGCATATTCTGTTTTGAACCATAGAAGGTCTCAACTTCCACAGCAAGTTTTGAAGGTTATTTTGGAAGCTAGAAGGCCTAGTACAAGGAAAGTGTACGCAGATAAATGGAAGAGATTTTTATTTTGGAGTGCAGCAAAGGATTTTGATGTTTCTGAGCCTAATTTAAGTATGGCTCTTCAATATCTTACTGAGTTACTGGACAAAGGTTTGTCCTTCTCTTCTATTAAGGTTCATGCTGCAGCAATTTCGGCTCACTATGATTGTGACCCACCATTGTTTTCTCATCCTTTGTTCAAGCAATTTCTTAGAGGGGCAAAGAATATAAGACCCCACGTAGAGCTCCTACTCCTGCTTGGGATCTCAATTTTGTGTTGGAGAAACTCACTCTACAACCTTTTGAGCCTGCAGCTACTACCGAGTTGAAATATTTATCATGGAAGACTGCTTTTTGTTGGCCATTACCTCTGCAAGAAGGGTTTCTGAATTGCAGGCCCTTATGGCGTTGAGCCTTTCTTAATTTTCCATAAGGATAGGGTATCTTTGCGTACTAATCCTTCCTTTATGCCTAAAGTGGTTTCTAGTGTGGCTTTAAACCAAACTATTCATTTGCCTACTTTTTATGCAAATCCCCAAAATAAAGGGGAAAAGATTTTGCACACTTTAGATGTACACAGGCAGCTGCGATATTATTTGAGCAGAACTAAAGGGTTCAGGCAGTCTCAGCAGTTATTTGTTTCTTTTGCTTTGAGTTCTCAGGGCAAGCCGGTGTCAAAACAAACTATTTCTAAGTGGATTGGGTTTTGCATTGCTTTCTGTTATTCCCATCATGGCAAGGAGATTCCAGCTGGGATTAGGCCTCATTCCACTAGGGCTACTGCCACTTGACAGCTTTTAAGGGGGGTGGCAACTAAAGATATTTTGGAGGCAGCTACTTGGAGTTCAGTGCATACTTTCTCTAAGCATTATCACCTTCCACTTTACTCTAAATCTAGGGCTGGTTTTGCCACTGCTATTTTACAGGGCATTTTGGCAGCTCCTGCTTCTTTATAGTTTTGCCATCCTCCCTTACCTCTGCTTTGGGATTCTACCCAAGTGTAAGGACTGCAGCAATGTGAGATGAAGAACATAGTACAGTTTTGTACCTACCATAAATGTAGATGTTCGAAGATCCACATTGCTGCAGTCCAATTTACCCTCCCTCCTTCCCCTCTGTAGTTAGAGGCGGTTGTGTGGGTTGGGTTGTATATATTGTATATATTGTGTATATTGTATATATGGTACATATTATTAGTGTAAGGTTGGTTGTTTGTTGTCTTTTGGTTTTGACCTTTCTTTTAGGGTCTTCTGACATCTGGGGCAAGAAAAGACTGAGGATATGACGTCGGTCATGCGCATTTGTACCCTGACGTCCTGATGTCAGACTAATGCGCCTTGACCGACGTCAGCCTTATACTTTGATATTCGGGCCGACCGAGGACAGCGGACTACCCAAGTGTAAGGACTGCAGCAATGTGGATCTTCGAACATCTACATTTATGGTAGGTACAAAACTGTACTTTTCTCTGTTCACCTGTGAGAGAGGAAGCTTTGAGCAGCCATCTGTCCCTGGAGGAGTGGTTCCAGCCCAGAAGTTAGTAGTTTGTGGGCCATTTTGGGCTAATTTCTATCTCTTTCATTTCCCTGCTGTAAAAACTGTGTTTGCACGGTTTTGCACATCCGGGCAGTGCTGGTTAGCTAGGGCTAAATTTATCCCAGCTCCACCAAGTCTCCTCTTCAGTTTTTCCCTTGAAAGTAGTCTTAACTCTCAACCTAAGCACTTAAAAGGCATCCTACAGTCCAGCACTTGCTCAGATCTAATAGCAAGCACTAATATACCCCGACACTTGATTGCCCAGCAGGGCAAGGCTCATTATTCACCCCTCACCAACCAAGCAACTAAGCAGCTCATCCTACTGTTCAATTATGACCAAAGGGCAATTTCAGGTATACTTTCCAGTCCAGCTGGTGAACCTGGGCATCCTGAGGCAATTTTAAAACTCCTCATGTACACAGACAACCCTCTTCTCCTACCACAAAACATTAACATGTGCGAGAGATGCAATTTTATAGTTAAATTGGAGGCTAAGCTCTCTCCACCCAAGACTGGAACAAGCAGTCATGAGGCAAAGGTTAGCGCTTGCATCACACATCCAGCCTCACATAGACATACTAAACCAGCACTGGCAAACAATACACATAAATACACAAAGTCATACTCGGAGGTTCTAAATAAAAACCTGCAAAAGCATCACAGACCTCCAAAGCAGTCAACCAAAAAACCTGCACCTCCCATCACAAACCAGACAACACATAAAACACAAAATCAGTGTGCCACACAATCACAGCCCTTAAGACGAAATAATATACCTAACACACTAGTAATAGGTGACTCTATAGTTGGCAACACTGACGTCCCACTCATTAGGCTGGACAAGGAGAAGGTTACTGTTAGCTGCATGTCGGGAGCCAGAGTCTGCCACATAACACAAGCACTCAGGTCACTCTAGAACAAGTACAAATATGACTCTGTCATTGTTCATGTTGGTGTGAATGACCTGAGACGTATCTCCCTGGGATACATGAAAAGAGACATGGAAGAGCTCTCTGATCATGTAGCCCAGGCGGGTATGACCCTGACCCTGAGTAGCATCCTGCCCTCACCAAGAATGATACCGCAGTATAAAGAAAAAATTATCAATTTCAACAATTGGCTAAGCTTCTGGTGTCATTCAAAGGGGATCCAGTGTCTGTCAGCCTGGGACAACATGCTCGACAGGCCTCATTGCTTCGCAAGAGACAGCTTGCACCTGTCACCCCTAGGCTTTCGAATACTGGCAAAGGCTCTTGCTGCCCCCATAGTGTCTTTTTTAGGCAAGTCTCAAAAGTCAAACCCACCTCCGTAAACAGCACAAATAAAAAAATGAGGGTTATGCTACTCAACGCCATGAGTTTAAATCTCAAAATGCATGCGCTCGAAGCACTCCTCAGTATGGAGAACGTCGACATCTGTGCAGTAACTGAAACCTGGTTCAAGGTTCCACAGAGCACCCCAGCACTACTGGGCTACAGGTCATACCACACATTTCGGCCACAGAACATGGATTGAAATACAAAAGGACGGGGTGTATCCATATTCATCAAGGATACCTACGCCTCCAGGTTAGTGGCACGCAGCATGATACCTTCGAGATCATCCATGTGCAACTAACATCAGGCAAATCTGCAATGCAAATTGTGGCCTGCTACAGATCACCCTCTATGACCCAGGACCACCACTCCACCTTTCTGGAGAAACTAGAAAACATGAAGGTCCTACCGAACACCCTGATATTGGGCGATTTCAATTACCCTACCGTTAACTGGGAAAACTACTCAAGTACAAACTCCCAGTTCCAGTGCTTCCTGGAATTTATCAACTGAAATGCCCTGGATCAGCTGGTAAACTCCCCTACCAGAGGTGAAAACATATTGGACCTGGTCATCACCAACATGGGCGACAGGTGTTCCACACCAGAGGTCAACCCATCACTGGTTAGATCAGACCATAAACTAAACTCTCTGGATGTCCACACCCCACCACCACCCACAACTAAGGAAACAACAGTAAAAAAAACTTTTCTAAAGCAAACTTCACCTTACTTAAGACAGAGGTGATAAGTTTCACAGCCCCCATGCTAAAGGATAATGCTGCCCAAAATGCAGAAACCTTTACAAATGTACTCTATGAGCACCTACAATGATGCATGGATCGTGCCATCCCTAGCAAAACCAAGACTTACTCCCCTAAGAGAAGGAAACCAGTCTGGTAGACCCTTGCCATAAACAAGCTATACAATAGAAGGAGGAAACTATTTCAGAAAAAAAGCAAATCCCAAGAAGGAAAGACATCCCTGAGTCACTATCAGTAAGAAACTAAGGTCCCTCATAAAATCCTCCTAGGCTAACTTCGAAAGAAAAATAGCCAAGGATTCGAAAGATAACCACAAAGCCTTCTTTAGCTATGTCAAGAATCTAAGTGGCAACCCGCAGATACGCTCTGAGCTAGTGCAAAATAGCACAAAATATACTGAACCCACTGATATTGCCAACATCATGGCAGATAGATTCAGTGCAAACTTCACCCCCTCTCACCCCCAAAAGGGCCCACAACATTACCGGAAAAGTGTAGTGTCCCCGAAATCACAGATGCACAGGTGAAAACAGCCCTTTCAAAAGCCAAAAGCACAGCGTCAGTGGGGCCAGATGGTGTCCCAGGCTGCGTCTTGCGCGAACTACAGAACGAACTAACCCCCCACCTAAACACACTGTTCAACCTCAGCCTCTCCACAGGTTACTTGCCCATAGAATGGTGCACAGCAACGGTTATTCCGCTCCACATAGGAGGGGCCAGAACTGACCCTGGTAACTATCGCCCTGTAAGCCTGACTAGCCTGGCCTGCAAGGCTATGGAGCGCATCATCATGGAACTCATTAACAAAGACATTGGGAACCTCCAAACACTTGACCCAACCCATTTCGGCTTTGTTAAGGGCAGATCATGCCTACTAAACCTGGTTGACTTCTTCGAGACAATCACCAAGGCCATAGATGAGGGGAAGGTAGTTCACACAGCCTACCTTGACCTCGCCATGGCTTTTGACACCATACCCCACTCGGGAATTATAGAAAAACTCACCAGCCTGAACATAAACCCCTACATCACGAGATGGGTTGCCAACTGGCTTACAGACAGAACTCACACGGTAAGAATAGTGGGCTCCAGGTCAGACTCTAAACCAGTCACAAGTGGTGTCCCACAAGGCTCGGTCCTAGGACCCCTACTGTTAAGCATATACTTTTCAGAAGTACAGGCAAACACAGGAGTACTATGGCTAACCAAGTTCGCCGATGACTGCAAACTGGGAGCCATAACTGACTCACCGGCTGACACAGACATTCTCCAAAAGGGCCTTACTGAGACAGACACCTGGTGTCAAAGTCATGGTCTCAATCTAAATGCCAAAAAATGCATAGTTATCCCATTTGGGAAAAACAAAACACCCATGAATTACCACGTAGGTGGCAGCCCCCTTAATACAGAAGAGGTAATAAGAGATCTGGGGACCCAGGTAGATAGTAATCTCTCCTTTGACAATCATATTGCCAAAGTAATTAGGAAATCCTTCTATGTAGCTCATCTAATTACTAAAGGGTTCGCATCTAGAAATAAAGAGGTTATAGTGCCCCTCTACTAGTCACTCATCAGACCCATCATAGAGTACAATGCCCCGTTTGGGATGTACCTCACAAGACACTTCCAACAGCTGGAAAGACCACAAAAGTACCTCACCATGAGGATTACTGGTCTCAAACATATGTCCTATGCAGCCCAAATGGAAAAACTCCAGCTGTACTCAGTGGCATATCGATTACTCAGAGGTGATCTCTTCCTGACTTACAAAGCCATGTCCAACTGAGAATTGATGGACATGCTCCACCTAAAGAAATCCAAGTCACTGCAAGCCACTCACTCTCGTGAGCTAAATCTTGGCACAGCAATAAATAGAACATGCTGGAGGGATAGATTCCTGTCACAGAGACTCCCCATGCTTTGGAACAAAATTCCTAACTACATTAGGCAGAACCCTCACTAACACTCTTCAAGAGAAACCTTGACAAGTGGATGGGTAACAGAAAGTACACCCCTGGGATCACTTCATTGGCTCTTCTTGACAGAGGCTCAGTTAATTAATCAATGGGGCGGCGAAGGCTGACACACACTGGCTAGACTTATAAATGTCAGACCAAACCAAACACACACACGAGGGACTGAGTGCACGGTCCAAACCAAACCAGAAATTACTTCCAAAAATGGACCAGCACAATGGTAGTTCTTGTTGAATCAGGTTCCAAACCAAAAACTGTTATTGCATAAATAACAGGCAAACCGGTTTCGGCTGTGATAAGCCTTCTTCAGTGCTGAACTAAAGCAATTCAACTGTTAAGCAGCTCCAACATCCTGGTATTATATAGAAAGATATGTAAAGGCGTATTGCTGAAAAAAATAGCTTGAATGTATACACATACCATAAATCCTTTTGTATTTGTTTGTATTATAAACAATAATATCAAAAACTGACGTGTATAAATCAGTGTATAAATCAACAATAAATCAGCAATATGCATCCAAAGATAGGCTGACATATTATTCCATTTCATTTAATTCAGGTTTGAACAAAGCCCCTAACCTGGTTATCCATATAAATTCCATGTTATCAAGTTTGTCATGCCAGCCTGCTTTGAAATTCCTATGCATTTGAATCTTGTCAATAATGGTGAATTTAAAATGTGCAATTGGATGGCTGATGGTATGTTTATAAAGAGCATTGGACAAACGATGGTTTCTGATGGCACTAAGGTGTTCACTAATCCTCAATTTGAATGGTCTGGACATCTGACCAACATAAAAAGAAGAACAGGTGCATGTGGCAAGATAAATGACCCAATCCAAACTACAATTACCAAAAATATTGATTTTGTATACCTGAGACGTATTTTTACTGGAGAATTCCTTGGTTTTGAGAATGTGTTCACAAGCACTACAATGTCCACAAGGGAAACATCCCACCAAAGGGTCACCAAACAAGGTGGTTTGAACTGTTGTAGCTGGTGTATATCTCTTATAATGAGTGAAGGGAGAATGTATAGTGCGACCCCTGCGGTATGAAAAAGCACATTTGTCTGGCAGAATGTCATCTAAAAGTTCATGTGACTTTAAAATGTCCCATTGTCTGTTAATGATTTCCCTAAATCTGAATGTATTATTGCCAAATGTGGTTACAAATCTGATGGACTGGACAGAATTAGATGTATCCTCATTCCTGAAATGTTGGTATTGTAATAGAGTGGAACGTGCCATCTTACTAGTATGGTCAATAGTTTGAGAAATGTGATTTCTTGAGTATCCACGACTGATAAGCCTATTGGACAGATCATGTACACAAACTTGATGCTGTTCATCTGATGAACAAATGCGTTTCATACGTAAAAGTTGGGATTTGGGAATATTTTGGATGATGTGGCGGGGATGAGAGCTTGATGCATGTAGCAACGTATTATATTGAGGGAATTTCCTATGTACCCTGGTGGCCAGTGTGTGATCTGCCTGTCTAGAAATAACTACATCCAAAAAAACAATCTCTTGATATTCTATGTTGAGTGAATTGTATATCCCAAGGATTGTTATTAAGGTACCTGACTAAATCAAACACATAGTCCTTATCCCCACGCCACACCATCCAACAATCATCTAGATATCTTCTCCAGATGTCCAAATAGTTAATGTATAAATTATGTGCTTCATATATAAATGATTGTTCAAAGAAACCCATGAATAAATCAGCATATATGGGGGCAAAGGAGGCCCCCATTGCCGTACCTTTGATCTGCCAATACGGTTGTCCATCAAAGTAAAAAATATCTTTACATAGCACATACTCAGTAAGTGTAACAAGAAAATTATTAAAACCAGTGGAATATATTGCTGACTTATCCAACCAATAAGAGATCACAGCTAAACCAGCTTCATGGGGATGCTCGTGTAGAGAGATGAAACATCTAAGGTACATAACCACCAATCCGATTCCAATTGTGAATCTTGGATGATGTTTAAAAATTCCGTAGCTGGCATGACAAACTTGATAACATGGAATTTATATGGATAACCAGGTTATGGGCTTTGTTCAAACCTTCAAACCTGGATTAAATGAAATGGAATAATATGTCAGCCTATCTTTGGATGCATATTGTTGATTTATTGTTGATTTATGTATTCACTGATTTATACACATGTCGGTTTTTGATATTATTGTTTATAATACAAACAAATACAAAAGGATTTATGGTATGTGTATACATTCAAGCTATTTTTTCAGCAATACACCTTTAAATATCTTTCTATTATAATACCAGGATGTTGGAGCTGCTTAACAGTTGAATTGTTTTAGTTCAGCACTGAAGAAGGCTTATCACAGCCGAAACCGGTTTGCCTGTTATTTATGCAATAACAGTTTTTGGTTTGGAACCTGATTCAACAATAAATGTTTTTTAGCCAAACTACCATTGTGCTGGTCCGTTTTTGGAAGTAATTTAGACTTATAAATGCCCCCGGGCAGATAGCGTACTACCTACCTATGAGGAGGCAGTTCCATAAGCAAACAGTGCCATATCAGTATAAGAGATCACTGTGGCAGTTAAACTTTTCTGCTGTGGCACTGATGCATTAGTGTTGATGACCCAGATAGAAAGGCTGACAGCACCAGACGTTGCCGAGTTGTTTTAGTTTTTCAGTGTTGTTTGGAAGGCTGGGACACTGTTTTTTGGACTAGCAAAGTATAATAGTAGTCCCCATTTTCAAAAAGATGGATAAAGAAGATATGTTCTAATTACAAAGGTGGTATGAGATATCACACTCCCTAGAAAGTCGATGCCAAGTTGTTAGAAGTAAGACATCGTCCAGTAGTCTAGCCTTTGATTATGAAGTTGCACAGCAGATTCCATCCTGGCTGTGGAACAGTGGATCAACTCTTTGTCCCTGCATATATATTTAAGGGGTCATGGGATTTTAATAGTACATTCTGCGTACATTTTTGTTGATTTGGAGATGGCAGATGAGCATGCATACAACAGTATAGGGTGCCACTGCTGCATGATATTTGGTCACTTTTTTTAGCAACAAGAGTTGTCAGTATTCTTGCTAGTAAGGTAATGAATTTGTAGTGAGTGCAGGACTTTGCTTATGTATGTTTTATCTCTTCTCATACATGTGAATTTCATGGTCAGATATCAAGGCACAGCCAGAGTTTGAACAGTATCCAGTTTGGAGGTGTGAGGATTGTCTCGTTTGCAGAAGATGCAAGTGACTATGATTTCCAGGGTACACTTGCATGAAAGCCAGCATCTCCCTGTCTGAGGTATTGGTTCTTCCTGAATGAAAGTGGATTGTTTGAAGGTGAGGGTGATAATTCAGGTGGTAAAGGTTAAACATCTTGGACAGTTGTTCACAAGTGAAGATGGAGGGGATTGAGAGATTGCCCAGAGGATGGATGTAGCAGCAGTACTGTAGGTGCTGTACTGTAGCAGTGATGCAAAAGTTCATAGGCAATTACTAGGCTAACTGCTCAAGAGCCCTTACCAGCCTAGCCAGTTTTACCCAATTTTCTATCCCTTGAGGAAAGATGACAAGGGTCAGCAAGTGGGGTTATGACAGTTTTTACAGACTACTTCTATCCGTAAGTACATGGGTGCCACCCCAGGAGTGAATTTGCAATTTCCTATCCATGGGTCCAGATTGTGCTTGAAGATGGTCAGAGAAGGGCTTTGCTTCACGTCAGTAGGAAGCCTATTCAAGAGGAGATGCAATCTGTGGGATACGTATCTTTCTCTCCAGTATGATCTATTCATATCAGAGATCAGGTTAGATGTTTGGAGAGGATAACCCTAGTGCAGTTAGTTTAACAAATATGCAATATTTCCATCAGGGCTGGATCAGAGACTGCCTTTTAGGTCGGGCATAGTTCACCCCTCAGTAATCAGTAGGAAGCAGAATACAGTGATAGGGATTTTAATCGATCCGCATATAACTTGTTGGTTACACCTTCTATTTTCTTGGGTGAGAAACCTTGGAGGACTCATCAACTGTTGGAGGTGCCCGATGAGGTACATACCAATGGTTGCATTGTACTCTATTATTGGTCTGATGAAGGCCAGATACAGTAGTACTGTGACGTCCTCAGATCCAGATGCCATGCCCTTAATTATAAGCTGAGCCACAGAGAAGGATTTCGTCATCACCATGGACACATGGTTGTCAAAGTTCAGATTACTGTCTATCTGAGTACCCAGATGTCTCACCACGGGTTCCACTCTTGACGGGGGACAGTGCTATGAGTGTTTTCATTTCTAGGGGTATTTGATTTCCCAAAGGGAAATGCAATTCTTCACATTTAGTTTGAGCCCATGGCTCTGAAATCAATCTTTAGTCTGTGTCAAACCTTTCTGTAGGATATCAGCATTGTTTGGGGAGTCAGTGATTTCCTCCAGCTTGCAATCATCAGCAGAATTGGTCAGCCAAAGGCCATCTACCTGTGCCTTGAAATCTGGGAAATACATCCCAAACAGGAGAGAGCTCAGCACTGAGCCTAGTGGTACTCCACTGGTAACTGGCCTCTTGCTGGATGTGGATCCCCCCACTCAAACAACATGTATCCTATTCATGGGCCATTTGGGTATCCACCTGGTGATGGAGAAGTTTATGCCTAATTTTTGAGTTTGTCTATAACACCCAAGTGAGGTGTGTCAAATGCATTGGCCAGATCCAGATAGGTGGTATACATGGTCTTATCCTCTTCCATGGCTTTGGTGACCATCTCAGAGAAGTCCACCAGAGTGAGCAGGCAAGAACTGACCTTGATGAAGCCAAACTGGGTTGTGTCTAGAGTCTGGAGATTTCCTATGTCACTGTTAGGTCAGGTTCATGATTATCCTTTCCATAGCCTTGCCTTTTTCAAAGTATTGTTAAACAAAGTCTTCCAGGTCTTTATCACTTTATTTCCTCCTCAGTGCCACAGAAATGACATTTGTTACTTGAGACCTCCCTGCTGATCAATTGTATATCACAGTTGTATTTCATTCCTTACTCTCTTAGCTATTCAATTCTTGAGCCTCATATTCCTCTTGACTTTGTCATAGTTAAGTCTTCCATAAATATTTCCCTTTGTGCCTTTTCTTGGTTTTCCCATTCCTCTGCTTTGTACACATTTTCATGGAATTTCCAAAATATCTCTGATACCTCTGTAGGATCTTTGATGTCCTTCAAGGATGCATCTGCAGTCCTAACAAATGGGTTGTCCTGCCTCAGGCAGCCCTTCGGTCGGCCGGATTCCAAAGTCTGGGTCTGGCCTCTGCTGATGTCGCACTTCACCCGACGTCATAGCTGCTGGGGTATAAAGGCATCAGCCGACGCCATTTTCCTCAGTCTTTCTTGCCGCGCGGTGCCCGAAGCAGAAGCTGTTCGCAAGTGCCGGTCGGTCAGATCCAGAGATTTCAGCTTACCGAAGACTTCTAAAAAGCTAAGTACCCCGTTGGGGACTCTTTCTTGCCTCAGCCGATGTCAGACAAAGTAAATAATTGTTTAACTTGTGGGAAACAAATACCTCATAAGGATTTCCACTCTTACTGCCTTCCTTGCTTAGGCCCAGACCACGACGTATCAGCTTGTTTAGCCTGTGCCTCCTTCAACCGACGGACTCTTAGACGTCGGTCAGAGTTCGCTGAAGAGTTTTTTGGCTCCACTTTTGCATATAAAATGCCGTCGGAGACTCCGACTACACATTTAGCTAAAAAACGCAAAGAAAAGGACCGACACTCACGGCCCGCGGTTTCAGCTGAAACCACGGTCAGGCCTACCGCGAGTGTCTCGGTTTCGGCTGAAACCGAGACCTCGGTTCTCCCTTCGGCCGAAAGCATGCCTCCGATAACCGAGGCCTCACAGGCCATGGCTGAGTCGGCTACAGAAATTCCTTCTTGTCTGACACTATTCCGTTGGACATCTCTACTCCTGCACGTGGGGCAGCTAGACCCCCTGCTTCTATGTCTATCAAGGCTTTCTCCAGGGCTAAAGCAGCCAAACTTTCCAAGGCCTTACCTTCAAAAGCTCCCCCTCACAGGCCTACCTCCAGTTCACAGATCCTCAGCCTTGCTGAGGACCTTATTTCTTTGATCAAGGGATCCCATCCTCACCCAGACAGGGCCTCACAACCCCCTCCTGATAAGAGGCCTAGGACTGAACCCCCTGAACCTCTGTCCTCTGACTATTCCTCGGATGGTTCAGATGTATCAGACCATCAGGAAGGCCCGTACTCACCTTATGAGGATTCTGATGCAGAGGACTCCATTCCTTCTGCATCTCCTCCAGAAGAATTTTCTTTTGGGGAAACCCTACACTCCATGAGGGAACACTTCCAATGGCAGGGTCAGGATTTTTTCAGATTTTAGGAAAAGGCTAAGGACTTTTTTACACTTATCACAGCATAGGCCTTTAGCCATTCCACCTGTACTTTCTGTTGTTGATGATGCATACAATGATGCCAGTACTACCCCTGATTCTCTTCCCCCGGCCCCTGCAAAGCCTGACAGATACTACAGGGTCCCGGATTCTCACTACCACTTGTATAAGGCTCATGCTGCAGACCCAGAAACCATTTCTCAGGGCCCTAAGGGTGTTGCAGCTGCCTCTGCCAAAAACCCACTCCCATCTGAAAGGGAATCTAGAGCATTAGAGAGATGGGGTAAAAAGGTTTATACATCTGCTACTCTTTCTGTGAGGGCTTTAAACTGTCAATTTCACATGATTCAGTATCAGGAATTTTTGTTAGATCAACTGAATAAAAAACTGGCCTCTCCTGAACCTTTAGACCGTAAGTCCCTTCAGGATTTGGTACACAATTCTCAGCAGGTCAGTAATCATTTCTTAAAATGTGGCTATGATGCACTGGAGGCTTCATTTAGATCAGCTATGACTGGAGCAGTGATTCAAAGGCATGCCTGGTTAAAAGAACAATCCTTACCAGACCATGTTAAGTCTAAACTCCTGGATGCCCCTATGGAGAAGCGAAGTTTGTTTGGCTCCCCTGCACAGGAGGTTCTAAAGAAAGTGGAAGAAAAAGCAAAATCTGTCCAAACAGTTAAGGATTTTTTGCAGGTCCAACCTCCAAGGTTTAGCAGAAATTGGCCTTCAAAGAATTGGTCCTTTCCAGACAACTCCAGAGCACAGAGAGGCAGAAATAGACGCCCAAGAGGCAGAGGTCAATCTAGGGGTGCCTATAGGGGTCGTCAGTGGCAACCTGCCAACCAAAGAAGTGCCGCCACAGCTGCGACTGCAACCACTTCTACAGGACAGACACAATGACTTGGCTCTGATTCCGCCTACCAGGGAACAACTGGAAGCACCCTTGGGCGGAAAGCTAGCTTTATTCTCAAGAAATTGGCATTGTATTACAGGAGACAAATGGACTTTACAAACAATAGACAAGGGCTACAGGTTTCACTTCCACACTCTACCAAAAAAGAGAGGAATGCCAAACCTTCCACCAAGCCAGAAATCAGAGACTCTAAAACAAATCATCAGTTTACTAAAGATGAGAGCAATAGAAAAGGTACCAACTATGGAACAAGGCCAAGGATTTTACTCGACTATTCCTTGTACCAAGAAAAGAAAATCAGTGGAGGCCTATTCTAGATTTGTCCGCACTGAACACATACCTCATTGTTCCAAAATTCAAAATGCTGACACTACAGCAACTTCTTCCCATGTTGGGCAAGGAGTCTTGGCTGGTGACTCTAGATCTCAAGGAGGCATACCTGCACGTCCCTATACGACCAGATTGCAGAAGACACCTCAGATTTCTTGCAGGATCAGAGCATTATCAATTCTCAGCATTGCCCTTTGGCTTATCTACTGCGCCCAGAGTATTCACGAAATGCCTGGCATCAGTAATTGCTCACTGCAGGCTTCAGGGAATTCAAATCTACCCATACCTGGACGACTGCCTAATACAAGCGGACAACAAGACAAAATTAATACAGGATTTGGCCTATGTCATACAACTGCTGCAAGCCTTGGGATACACAGTCAACATACAAAAGTCAAGACTAGTGCCATCTCAAAGGATAACATTTTTGGGGGCAGAACTGGACACAATAATTCAGATGGCTTTTCTAACAGAGGAAAAACAAAAGCAACTACCAGTCTATTTCATGGCATTAACAAGACAAACTCAGCTTACTGCAAGGAAAGTCCTGCAGGCCCTGGGTTACATGGCATCCTGCATAATATTGATCCCACATGCCAGGCTGCATATGAGAAAGTTACAATGGTACCTAAGGAATGTATGGTCTCAGCACAGACAGTCTAGAAGCCCAGATACCAATCATTCCATGTCTGAAAAAAGAATTACTGTGGTGGGCTCAGGCCTGTCAGATGAACATAGGATTGCCTTTCCACAAACCACATCCAAGGCAGACTATTACCACGGACGCCTCAGACCTAGGCTGGGGGGCACACATGGAAGACAAGTGCATTCAAGGCCTATGGTCACAAGACCAGCTGAATCTACACATAAACCTAAAGGAGATGCTGGCAGTGAAGCATGCAATAGAGGCATTCAGACCATTCATCCAGCAAGGACACCTGCTGATAAGGACGGACAATACCACAGTCATGTGGTACATCAACAAACAGGGAGGCACACATTCATACCCTCTATGCCGGACGGCAATGGACCTGTGGAACTTGGCCCTGAATCTCAACATCCAACTGCAGGCCAAATTTGTACCAGGAAAAGAAAATTCACTAGCAGACAGCTTAAGCAGGACTACCACGGATGCTCACAAATGGATGCTGCATCCAGATATTTTCAAAACCTTAACAGAGAAATGGGGAATGCCAGAGATAGACCTGTTTGCCTCCCCACACAACCACCAACTGAAGAAATTCTGCTCAAGAGTATACCACCCACTTGCCTGGAGGGTGGACTCCCTTTCGTTCAGCTGGAAGGACCTGACAGTGTATGCCTTCCCACCTCTTCCTTTGATGTACAAAGTTCTACTGAAGATCAGAGAGGAACAGCCAAAGGTAATTCTGATAGCTCCAGACTGGCCAAGGCAACATTGGTACCTGCTACTAAGAAACATGTCTCGGACGCATTCATGGCATCTACCTCTATGTCCTCTACTTCTAACGCAGAACAACTACAAGACCCTGCATCCAAACTTAAAAACACTGCAGCTAACTGCTTGGAAAATTGCATAAAACAAAACCAGCTTGATTTATCTCAGAGGGTCAAGGACATTATCCTGGAAGCTCGCAGACCCTCCACAAGGAAAACATATTCAGCCATATGGAAAAGATTCCTCATTTGGAGTGCAGAAAAGGGAGAAAATGCCACACTAGCAAACCTGGCACACATCCTGGAATACTTAGCAGAACTATTCCACAATGGCCTGTCCTATTCTTCCATTAAGATACATGCATCAGCAATTTCAGCAGAGTACAACATGGATCCTCCTGTCTTCTCTCATCCTCTCCTCAGACAATTTTTGAGAGGGATCAAAAATGTAAAGCCTCCAAGGAAACCACCTTTACCTGCATGGGATCTCAATTTTGTGCTAGAAAAATTAACACTACCCCCTTTTGAACCAGCAGCAACAGCAGACTTACAGTTCTTATCTTGGAAAACTGCTTTCCTGCTAGCAATCACTTCAGCAAGAAGGGTATCTGAATTACAGGCATTAATGGCAGTGCAGCCTTTCCTTATCTTCCATCAGGATAGAGTGTCTCTGAGAACCATTCCTACTTTTATGCCAAAGGTGGTATCCAGGGTATCCTTAAACCAAGCCATACATTTGCCTACGTTCTTCCCCAACCCACAGAACAGGGGGGGGAAAACTACTACACACCTTGGATGTACACAGACAACTGCACTACTACCTGGACAGAACCAAGAGCAGTAGAAAAACTGACCAGCTTCTGGTAACATATGCAACAGGAGTGCAAGGAAAAGCAATTTCAAAGCAGACAATTTCAAAATGGATAGGAAATTGCATTCGATTCTGCTACTCATTTCATGGAAAGACAACTCCTGAAAATATCAGGCCTCACTCCACAAGAGCTACAGCCACCACTACAGCTTTCCTACGAGGAGTGGCTACCAAAGACATTTTAGAAGCTGCTACTTGGAGCTCCGTGCATACATTTGCCAAGCATTATAATCTTCCTTTATACTCCAGATCCCGAGCAGGTTTTGCAACTGCTGTTTTACAGGGGATCTTAACTACACCATCATTATCTTAGTGCCTCCTCCCCCAGATTAGCTATGGTATTCTACCCATTTGTTAGGACTGCAGATGCATCCTTGAAGGACATAGTACAGTTTTGTACCTACCATAAATGTAGATGTCCGATAGGTATGCATCTGCAGTCAGGATTACCCACCCTCCTTCCCCTCTGTGGTATTCCTAGGGTATTTACCCCTCTTTAAGCTAGCTGGGGGAATCTATTATGGTGTATTTGTTTGTATGTATATATGTATATATATATTTTTTGCTTTCTTCTGTTTGGAATTATTTCCATTTATCCAAATTTAGCCTTCCTAGAGGGCACCTGGCATCTGGGGCAAGAAACACTGAGGAAAATGGCGTCGGCTGATGCCTTTATACCCCAGCAGCTATGACGTCGGGTGAAGTGCGACATCAGCCGAGGCCAGACCCAGACTTTGGAATCCGGCCGACCGAAGGGCTGCCTGAGGCAGGACAACCCATTTGTTAGGACTGCAGATGCATACCTATCGGACATCTACATTTATGGTAGGTACAAAACTGTACTTTTCTTTTCATAAGCTACTTAGTTTGGCAACAACCCTTTCTACATTCTGTTGCCCTGGTCACTGTGCTAAGAATTTTTTGTGCTCTGGAGTTAACTTAAAATACTTGATTAACAGCAACCTTTTTGAGCTTGTGCATTATCCATATACTCCCTTATTTTCCCTTTAGCACTCAGCATTTGCTCCTTTTCTTGTTCTGTGATATTCCAGTTCTTCTGCAGTACATTAGCCTTTGACAGTCCGTGTGTAATTACTATCACTTATTTCCCTATATCTGTTTCTCTGTTATTTCTACCCTGATTTTAAAACTCCATTTTCATTTTATCCCTCTCCCTAGCTATTCCTTTTCAAGAAAAGTACGTCTTCCCTAATAACTCTCAAATTGTTTTCACTTCACATTCCTTAAATTCTTCTTTGTAACAGATAAGTATGGTAACACCAGTGTCTCACTGTATTTCATTGTTCAGTATATAGTCTTTATTGGTGCATGATCTGAAATAGGAGTTCCTTTTAGTAAAATCACAAGTTTCCCTTCAGATATTCTCATAGGTTCATAGGTTCATACTAGGCTATCTGCCCTAGGGCATTTATAAGCCTAGCCAGAGTGTGTTTGGCTTTCGCCACCCATTTTAAATTAATTTGGTTATGTCCTTTTTTGAGGTTAGTATACTGTGCCTCTGTCTAACAGTGACACAGAAGTGGTACCTGGGGTAAACCTACTATCTCCCATCCACTCATCAAGATTCCTCTTGAAGAGAGTCAATGAGGGACTCTGCCTAACCTGGACTGGGATTTTATTCCAGAGTGAAGGGAGCCTCTGGGTTATGAATCTGTCCCTCCAGCATGTCCTATTTATTTCAGTGCTGAGGTTCAAGTCTCTCGAGCGCGTAGCTCGATGGGATTTGGATTTTCTGAGGTGCAGCATGTCCATTAATTCCGGGTTGGACGTGGCTTTATACGTCAGGCACAGATTGCCTCTGAGCAGGCGGTATGCCACTGAGTAGAGCTGGAGTTTCTTTAACCGGGCAGCATATGGCATCTGTTTGAGCCCTTTGATCCTCTTGGTGAGGTACTTTTGGGGTCTTTCCAGTTGCTGCAGGTGTCTGGTGAGGTACATACCAAAAGGGGCATTGTACTCAATTATGGGCCTGATGAGGGATGAGTAAAGAGGCACGATGACCTCCCCTGATCTAGATGTGAATCCCTTCATGATTAGGTGGGCTATATAAAATGTTTTTCTAACCACTTTTGCCACGTGGTTGTCAAATGAGAGATTGCTATCAACTTGGGTCCCTAGGTCCCTAATTACTTCTTCCGTACTTAATGGATTACCACCTATGTGGTAATTTGTGGGCACTTTGTTTTTGCCAAAGGGGATGACTATACACTTTTTGGCATTTAGCTTGAGGCCATGGCTCTGGCACCAGTTGTCTGTTTTTATGAGGCCCTTTTGTAGGATGCTTGTGTCGGCTGGAGAGTCTATTATGGCACCCAGTTTGCAGTCATCTGCGAACTTGGTCACTCACAGTCCTTCCGTGTTAGCCTGTACCTCCGAGAAATATATACCGAACAAGAGAAGTCCCAGGACTGAGCCTTGTGGGATGCCACTTGTAACTGGTTTGGAGTCTGACATGGCTCCAGCAATTCTAACCATGTGGGTTCTGTCCTTGAGCCAGTTTGCAACCCATCTAGTGACATAGGGGTTTATATTTAAGCTGGTGAGCTTATCCATAATGCCCGAGTGGGGTATTGTATCGAAGGCTTTTGCAAGGTCCAGATAGGCTGTGTGGACCACCTTCCCCTCGTCAATGGCCTTGGTGACTGTTTCAAAGAAATCGACCAGGTTTAAGAGGCAGGATCTGCCCTTAACAAAGCCGAACTGGGTAAAATCCAGTGTCTGTAGGTCCCCAGTATCTTTATTTATGAGGTCCATGATGATCCTTTCCATAGCTTTGCAGACCAAGCTAGTCAAGCTTATGGGGCGATAGTTTCCAGGATCCGTTGAGGCACCACCTTTGTGGAGAGGGACCACTGTTGCTGTACGCCACTCTTTGGGTACATATCCTGTAGTAAGGCTGAGATTGAACAGTAGTTTTATGTTTGGGTTTAGTTCTTCTTGGAGTTCATGTAGGACGCAGCCCTGGACACCGTCTGGTCCCATTGATGCTGTGTTTTTTGCTTTGGAGAGGGCGGCTCTTACCTGAGCATCTGAGATGTCAGGGAGGCAGCACTATGCTGGGATAGATATTTGCCCTTTTGGTGGGGAAGGGGGGGAGAAGTTTGTGTTGAACCTGTCAGCTAGGATGTTGGCAATGTCTGTGGGTTCGGTGTATTTTTTGTCATTTTGGACTAATTCTGAGCATATCTGGGAATTCCCACCCATGTTCCTAACATAACTAAAGAAAGCCTTGTGATTATCCTTAGTGTCTTGTGCAATTTTTCTCTCGAAGCTGGCCTTAGACGATTTTATGAGTGCCCGTAGTTTATTGCTAATACTGATCAGAGATGCCTTCCCTTTTTGGGATTTTGCTCTTATGTAGTAGCTTCCTCCTTCTATTGTATAGTTTGTTTATGGCTGGGGTCCACCAGACAGGACGCCTAACTTTGGAGGATTGGGTCTTGGTTTTATTTGGGATTGCATGATCCATGCATTCCTGAAGGTGTTCATAGAATGCGTTTATAAAGGATTCTGTGGTCTGAGCCGTATTTTCCACAGGCTCGGGGGCTTTGAAGGATTCCACCTCGGTTTTGAGGAGTGTGAAATTTGCTTTAGAGAAGTTTTTCACTGTGGTTTTTTGGGCAGGGACTGGGGTCGGGATGTGAATATCTAGTGAGATTAGTTTATGATCTGATCTTACCAGTGAGGGATACGCTTCTGGTCTGGAGCATAGAGTCCCCATGTTGGTGATGATCAAGTCCAGTATGTTTTCCCCTCTTGTGGGAGTGGCAACAAGTTGTTCCATAACATTTGAGTTTATAAATTCTAGGAACCTTTGGGCTAGTGTGTTGGAGCTAGAGTAATGCTCCCAGTCTATGTTAGGGTAGTTGAAGTTGCCCAATATCATGGTGTTTGGAAAGACCTTCATATTTTCCAGTGTTCTCAGGAAGGCCGAGTGGGGTTCCTGGGTTTGGGAGGGTGGTCTGTAGCAGGCTATAAACTGGAAGGCAGTTTTACCCACTGTTAGTTGCACATGGATAGTCTCTGATGCTTTGTGCTGTGCCACCAACCTAGAGGTGTGGGTATCTTTGACGAATATTGATACTCCCCCTCCTTTTGGGGTTCGGTCCAAGTTTTGGGGCCGAAAAACATGGTATGAGGTATAACCTGGTAGTGCTGGGGTGCTCTCGGGAGCCTTGAACCAGTTTTCTGTTACTGCACAGATATCGATGTTCTCCATGCTAAGGAGATTTTCGAGTGCGTGCATGTTGAGGTTTAGACTTCTGGCGTTGAGTAGTATTATTTCTTATCCCTTGTGATACCTATGGAGGTGGGTTTGTCTATTGAGCCTTGCCTAAAAAAGGCACTAAGGGGGTGGCAAGAGCCTTTGCCAATATGCGAAAGCCCAGGGGTGACAGGTGCATGCCGTCCCTAGCGAAGCATCGTGGCTTGTCAAGCATGTCATCCCAGGCAGACAGGCATTGGATCCCCTTTGAATGACACTCATTTATTTCTTCAAAAATGTACACTCTAGGTCCCCTTATACAGCCTTACTATTGCAAGTCATGTTCCAGTCCTAACTTATAAATAATATTCTCTGCGGAAAGCTAATTATTTCCCCCAAATTTTTCTTGTGCTCCATAATAGTTTTAGGTGGAATATAAATGTATACCACTGCAATCCTATCTTCTCTGCCAGTAACTTCAAATTACCACAAATCTGTTATCTTTCTTTTCCTGTTATATCAGTATTAGAACCCCTCTCAGAATCATTATCCCATTTTCCTTTGTCTCTGATACTCTGCTGAACATTCGTTCCAATTTTTTTTCCAAATTTCCATGCTGTTTTCTATTAATAGGTGTCATGGCCTTTGCCTCACAGATACAAGGAACAGGGTTTGATTCTGATGTCTGGTTGTTAACTTAGCATGTAATAGCCTACACACTGATAACCTAGTATCCACCATTGAACCTGAAATGGATAAGTAGTATCCACCAGTGAACCTGAAATGGATAAGGTGGTCATGCTGATGAAAAGCTGCTATTTTCACATATTATTCAAGATGGTGATTATGAATGTGTATTTCTACTGTGCAGCTTACATGCAGTTATGAGTGGCAGTCTGATCTTGTATGCAGTGCTGCTTCACAGATTTGTTTGAACCCTATGTCACATTTTCCCAGACTTTTCACTTCAGTGAAAACACTCCGGAAGCAAACAACAAAAACAAACAAAAAAACAAAACAAAAAATTTCAAGCACCCAGCCCTTGTAACTTATAGAAAGCACACACATTTCTGTACAGTTTTGAAAAAGGGAAGTTTTTCCACCATAAATGGGCAGTTGCCTGAAACAGACAGCTAAAACTACAGGCTTTGCCTGTTCTAAAGTTAGGTTTAATCATGCTAGAAGCACACCTGAGGGTCTGTGTTCCCTGTTGCACAGATACCTACTATCCTCCCTATCTCTGATTCCTTCTCAGATATGAAAAACAACTTGCATGCTCTCAGTTAACTGATTCTTAATCGTAAGAAAAAGTGTGCATTTTTAGGATTAATACTAAAGTACTAAGGCTGCTAGGGATACAACTACATTTAAAAGTATTGTCTTTTCTCAGTGTCAGATTTCATTTGTTTTCACTGAACTTGCTTTCCATTTCCTATTTTCATACTAATTATGATTCGTCTTATTTTGACTCAAAGGCAGAGCACATTGTTCAGTCATTTCCTAATTAATTGTCTGCACCTACAGACTCACTCTGTCCAACTGAAGGCATTTGTTGATGGAAAGTACAGAAGCTAATGGCTTTTCAACTGTTGGAAAAGAACACTTTTTCATGTTTTCCACTGTCTTGCCTGTTTGCTTAGAAAGTTGTTTTCCTTGTCTGCAGCATAAACTATACTATACTTCCACCAGTATAAAACAGAGCAAATTATCATATTTTATTCCACATATAATATGATGAGTACCATTATACATCCCTAACAGTCCAAGATCACAACATTATATTGCATGTAGTCGCCCTTTATTTTGTTAAATTATAAACCCAGCATGCATTACAGTTAAGTGAAATAATTTCTTAGTTTAAAATCACTAGCATAAACAGTAGTTACCGATTCCCCCATCTCACTCCCAGCTCACATTTAAAATACCTCTGCATACCATGCCAAACTACTTTGCAATATATAGCATGCTGTTTACTTCAAGAAATATGCTGTACATGTTATGCTAAGATCAAATTTTGTTTCACATCCGCTTTTGTTGGCCTCCTCTGTATTAATGGCAAAATGGGGGTTATGCTTTAGAGTCTTCTCACCAGTTTAACACAGTCAGCACACTTCACCTTTTTAGACGCTTCTTGTAGAAGCACAATTCATGCCTAAACTGTTTCACACTATTGTTGGTCATGTTCTTCATCCTCTCTACTACACAACACCAGTCTCTGGTTCAAGTAAGGTACTCCTGATTTTTTTCTAGTCAGCTCTTGGGTTTTTGTTTCTGACACTAAACCATTTTCTTTTGGAGCAATGGAAATAGTTTCCCTGGCAAGTTTTCTCTGTATGGGCTTTGTTTTTGTCGTAAGAATGAGAAGCAGAGTCCCCTTCAGCTTACTTGCTCCTTCATTGCTATGTATTTTCTTTTTTATTTTTTCCTTAACCTGTTCTGCATGCAGACATGTTTTTGATCCTCCTGGAAAAATATATTCTAAAGACAGCTGGTTATAGTAACTAGAATCTCACACCTACCTGTGTACATTCCTTGATTGCAGGGATAAACTCACTTCTCTTCT
Organism: Protopterus annectens; assembly: GCF_019279795.1. Lineage (NCBI taxonomy): Eukaryota > Metazoa > Chordata > Ceratodontiformes > Protopteridae > Protopterus > Protopterus annectens. The sequence goes on from NC_056727.1 coordinate 548,735,596, forward strand.
ACTTCGTGTAGAGTGAATAATTATTTTTCACAAATGCTATGATGTCCCCAGTTGTTAATAATTTTCCTTTCTGCCACATTTTTATCAGGTGCAGTTGTTTCTGTGGTATGACTACAACTTTACTAATATAGGTCTTGACTTTCACATGACCATATCTGAAGCATGTACACACAGTGTGCCCTTTCAGTTAACAAATCAGATGTGGTATCCAGCTGCTTACGTATTTGTATTCTCATAAAATGAATGCAGTCTATTCCTTATAGTTTCTTGGGCATAGCAGAAATTTTCAGGTTTCTCTGTATTCTTTGTCTTGACCTCAGCGATCACCTAATAACTTATATCATTAAACATAAATGCCCTACTTCTAACCCCCCCCTATATAGACTAATCAGAAACAAAAAAAAATTTGTCCCTCAACTATTTCTTGCCGACCTGAAATCCTGCAACTGGACCATATTAAAAACTCTTTCACTAGAAGACAGTGTGTCCCACTTCAATGACACATTCCTTAAGATACTTGACTCACATGCCCCACATAGACAAATTAGAACCAAAACTCGCATAGCACCTTGGCTAACTAGTGATACTAAATCCAAAATCAAACTCCGTGACCAAGCCTGGGATAAATGGAGAGCCACAAAAACCCCCCAAGACCGTTATAAATTTCAACAACTAAGAAACATCACTAAAACTGCCATTACCCAAGACAAAAAACAATACTTCTGCAACCTCCAGCAAAAACACCAGAACAACCCAAAGAAATTCTGGGCAGGTTTTAACAACCTTCTGCACCCAGGCAAAACTTCCACCCCAACCCCGAGAAATTGTTAGAGAAAGGCCAAGAAGAAGTAGCCAACACCTTTAACTCCTTCTTCACTGAGACTATCCAAACCCTAGCCAGTCAACTTACCTCCACTTCCCCACCTGCTGCGAAACTGCATCTTGACACCCCTACCCCCTTCAATTTAAAGCCAGTCTCTTCCTCCTATGTACGCTCCCTCTTAAAAAAACTCAAACCAACCACCCTAGCGGCTGACCACCTTCCTGCGGAATTCTTACAAATTGCGTCTGATGAAATAGCCTACCCCATACCTTATCAATAGAACTATAACTGAGATGAACATTCCCTCCATTTGGAAGACTTCTTATATCATTCCGCTTCACAAAGGAGGTACCTCCCTGGAAACGTCAAATTATAGACCAATAGCCATCCTGTCCCCGATAGCGAAAATCATGGAAAGATGCATCCACAAACAACTTCTTCACTATCTGACCTCTAATCATCTCTTGTCCAATGCCCAGCACGGTTTTCGCCCACACCATAGTACAACTACTGCCCTCCTTTCCTTTGTTGACTCAAACAACAACAATCGTAATAACAAACTCATATCCTCTGCCCTCTTTCTGGACCTATCAAAAGCATTCGATATGGTCAATCATCAATTCCTTCTTAACATCCTTGAAACCCTACGTCTGGACACTCCAGCACTAAACTGGTTCAATGCTTACCTCACTGGTAGGCAACAAGCTGTCCTGTGGCAAAACAGAATATCAGGACTGCTCCCTAATACCATAGGTGTTCCTCAGGGCTCGATACTGGGCCCACTTCTGTTTTCCATCTTCATAAATGACCTTCAATCAGTCGTCCCTAAATCCACCTGCATCCAATATGCCGACGACTCCACCTTAATCTGCTCCGACGTCTCCCTCTCGAATCTCCAAACGATCACACAACATTGTTTTTCACTAGTTGAAAAATGGTTCACTGACTTAAAACTCCTACTTAACCCAGCTAAAACAAAACTATTACTTTTCTTCCCCAACGTCTTCTCACCTCTAGGTAAAGAACTCCCAAACACTAACAACATAACCTTCCATATTAAATCCAATAATGGGACCCTCATAACCCCTGTCACCAGTACCAAACTGCTAGGTGTTACTATTGATCATAAGCTCAAATTCGACATACACATTACCCAAACAGTAAAGTCTGTTAACAAAAAACTAGGATCTATGTACAGAATTAAAAACTTCCTAACTCCCACTACCAAATTAACTATTGCCGCACTCCATCTCCTCTCTTCCCTCCTCTATGCTTCCCGATCCTCTCTTTTCTCAATAAACGTGAACTTAACATGCTCTCTCTTGCCTACAACCACATTGCCAGATTTATTACAGGTTCCCCTTATCGAACCCATCATTGCCTTAACCTGAGGAAACTTGGATGGTTGGAACTGCCAAATCTCCTCAAACTTAGCCAACTCGCCAAGCTTATAAAATAATCAACCATCCTGATAGAACTCCCTCACTGTGCAGAATTCTGACTCCATATACTAACCTCAACAGTCTCCGATCATCAAACAGCATCCAGATCCTAACTATTAAAGCAAAAACTTAGGTGGGGATGCCCTCGCTCAATTCCATTGGCAAGCAGTGGAACTCCTGCCAAACAACCTTAGACTTACTACTTCGCTCAATCAGTTCATATTTAACCTTAAAGAATATCTCTCCACACAATGGATATGCCCATGTCGTGAACCTGACTAACTACATATCTCATACCTTCTAGTCCCATATCCCTAGCCCATTTCCCTAATTGCAGATCTCTAAAATCTCTCTTTCCTTATAACAATTTAGGAAGATTCTCCGATTTCAGTCTATTTTCCAGTAATATAACAAAATCAATGTTTTGTGTATAACCTCCTGTCTGTCCTTGTCTTATATAACATCTATGTAATTTTTCATTCCTGCATATGTAATCTATATTCTCTTTGTAGTAACTATACTTTGAATTTTGTAATTTAAACATGTACTTCCATTTTGTATTGGAGGTTTTCTCCTCGGGCCTCTACTGAAAACGGATATGTATCCAGCTAGACCAGCCCGGTTAACAAATGTAAAATAAATAATAAAATAAATACTACTTTGTGAAAGTGTTTACTTGAGAATCCTTATATTCATCCAGTCTTTAATTAACCTCTGATTTCTACAGTTTTATTAGCTCAACTGAATAGCTACTTAAAGCATCATTTATTCTTTTTAGTCTTTTGTCATTTGACTTTTTAAATTCCTTGTATGTCTCACTTGTATTAAACACCTCTGATTGCATTTATTTATTCCTCTAAATTACTGGAAGCCATCTTGTGTACATAAGCTGCAACCTGAACTGCCTTTTACTAACAGCTGTAAGGCTCTTCTCCCCCAGTGTTTTTCTTCTCCATTTTTACTTGTTTTTCTCTACTAGTTTCTCCATATTTCTTCTTTGCTGACACCCACACAGTATAGTTACTAACTAGTAACTGAAATTTGCACAGAGTTAATTTTTACTGGCTTTTTTATACCAGTTATTTGTCACACTGGGAAAGCTCTAATCAACCTTTTCAGCGTGAGGCAATTTTGGAATCTGTTTACCATTTTCCTGAGTGTGAACTTGCCTTCCTTTCCCTGTTTGTGGCTAAAATTGTTAAATACCTAATAGCTTCCTTGCCTGAACTGTGAGAATGTTGCATATTGTATTTTCTTTGATTTCTCTGAACTCTCAATGAAGTACTGCTCAAACATATGGTTACAAAAGCTTCCAGTTTTCAGACAAGTTGCCATGTGTTTTTGGAGGTGATACTTTTTTATTATTGTGGATTCATTTTGAATGAATTAGGACTTGCAGTAATGCAAGGAGAGAAGGAAATTGGTGGTTCACTGATTTTTCTGAAATTTGAAAAGCAGTCTTACTTTATGAGAGCTGAATACAAAATACTGAAATGTTAAGGCTTACTTACACTACGCTAAATTCATAATGTGTAAATTGTTGTGGCATTTATATAGTTAAAATGTGAAGTAAGATAGTTTGTCTCATTACCTTGTTGAAATGTGAAGAATAAAAACTTTCTTAATGTTACCTTGTGAGTATGTTACAGTCATCTTACCATGCAGTGGAAATGATCTTATTTTTCTTCTGTTCTGACAGCTGTAGATTGAGTATTCAGGATTGCTTTCATTAAAATAGCTTTTATTTTGATGCCATGTAATATTTTGCTACTGAAGCATTTCAGTAGTGGTCTGAATGAAAAGACACGAACTATGAGGTATTTTCACTTCAAGATCTTTTTATCACTGTGTAGAAGTTAACATGATAAGGCTCCCTGTTTCTAATACTTTGACTTTAAAGAGATATAACACCATCCTACGGTCATTGTCTTTGGGCAGCAATTAGAAGGATGAGATTGTGGAAACAAGGAGAAGAAATGAGATTCCTTAAGCCATCCTGGTAGAGCAGAGGCTAGGTATCCGTCTTTGCTGCTGGCAAACCACGTTTTGGAACTGACTCAGACCAGTGGTAGTTTCATCTGGTAGATGGATAGGACAGAAGTGTCTGATGACCAGCTGTTGTATTTTAGAAGGAAAATGATGGAGAAGACTGCATTTGTGACCTCTGGTGGAGATTAGCACTCTCACAGATTAACACCGGATTTAGGAAGAATGCCTTGGTGTCCTTCACCTGGTGGATGAGTGCATGTGTCATGCTTGTTGATGCTGTTGCGCATCACTCCTCCAGGGGGTAGGGATGTTGACCCACTACTACTACAGGATGGCTTCTGTCACCCTGTCTGCTCTGCCCCATTGGATCTTTGCTCCCTATATGCTATAAGACCTAAGCCACCTCTGTGGTGTAGAGGGATAAAGCTGTGACTACTGTGCAAGTGACTAGAATTCTATTAGTGGCTTAGGTGTCTGTAGTAGCTGGCCAAGGACAATTGGAATGAGCATTCATTGCCAATTAACCTATCCTAAGAGCAGGGAAGTGGTTCTGACTTACCACCCAGGTGACACCAGTTGGGAGTACTACGTGTTGCACTCAGTTGAGCAAGAGCCTACCAAATTTGAGCTTTATGAGTACATTTGCAGTCATAAACTGAGGGGGGAAACAGCAGTAGTAGTGCTCAGAAGAACTGCCAATGGGAGAGTAGGGAAGCGCCCCATCAGTATCAACAAGCTGAATCACTCTCTACCACTCAACTCTTACTAGGTTACAGAGGGCCAATAGGGATTCTTGGATGGGAACAAATGGTCAGTAATTCTCTTACTGACCCCAGGAATGCCAGTCTCCTCTCCCCCTGAAATGAATTGGTTAATTGGGTTCAGGTAGGAGAGACATCAGGTGAGGTCCTGCAGGGAGCTGCGGAGTTAGGAACTTACCTGATGAAGGGATATGTTAAGAATTGTCAGGAAGGACTTTTAGGAATACCTAGGGAAGGCAGATGGGATGTAGGGATAAGGTGAAGGAAGCAGCATGTTAGTTATGGAAAGGGGAGTTGGAAATAAAATGAGTGCCCTTTTACTGGTAGCTGGGATTAGTCTGTGTAATGCTGCTTAGCAATTTGGGAGAATTTTGTCAACCACTGAGATTTTTTGGGCAACGTCTGAGGATTCCCATGTGTTCCTGCCACATAGGTGTACCAGGCATGGCTAACTGGGCGAAGATTCCAGGGCAGATCCAAGACACATTTGAGGAGTTTCAGACCCATGTCATTGTTGAGGGCGGTCTCTCTGTGTCTGCTTGCCTGATAACAGCTGTGGATCTCATAACATGCATTAGAAACTGTTGCTGGAGATAGGAAGCCTGGTCAGTCGTCCTCAGCTCATTAAAATCATGACCCTCAGTAGAGCGAGTGGTTTAGAAAATGCATGAATCTTTGTGTTGGTCTTTAATTCTTCTACAATAATTAAAATGCATTTCATTACTCCTTCATGATGTTCTAGGTATCCGTGCTGTTCACTGTAGTCTGTTTTTTGTATGCATTCTTGATGCAGTTTAGCTACATTCTTTGTCTACACTGCATCTTTTTGTATTAATTTTTCAAAGTCTAGTTTCCTGAAGTTTACGTAGTACTTCAGAATGGCTGGTTGAATAATAACTACTAGTCTGTTTGGAGAGATTCCACAGAAAAGAAGTGGTCTGCATGGTTAGAGTGCTTATCTTTATTAAAAATATATTTCTATGTCATCAGTAAAACTTAAATGGATTACTCCATTTTTTTCTGTTTTGAGCTGGCTCAGGCACTGGTTCTGATTCAGAGTTGTAGATAGCTAAGGTAATAAACTCTTGTGTTCATTAAATTTACAGTCAAATCAAAATAAATGTCAGACTTCATGGCTGTGAATTGACTGCTTGAAAAGTATTAACTCACAAAAAAATTTAATAATTTGGTGTGTTTTGTATGCATTTCTGAAAACTGTTGCATTATAGTATATATAATACTTTCAGAAAAGTAGATGAAATAGTCCCTGTAACAATAATTGTGCATTTCTAAAGTAGAATATGGAACTCACTGCTTCCCTTCATTTCATTTAGCTGTTTCCACGAAGGTGTACGTGGCTGTATGTCATGAATAACTCATTGTTGTCAATATCTGGTAAGTCCGTTTGAAACCTAAAACCAGTAACACAGTTGTATTTTATGTATTTTTTCATTTTAATTTCATATTTTATTGGCAAAACAACTTTTTTTTGTAGGTAAAGCTTCCCAGCTTTATTCACATAGTTTGCCCGGCCTTTTTGAATATGCACGACAAATGCAGAAGTTACCTGTATCTATACCAACACACAAGCTGCCTGACCGAATGCTGCCAAGGTATATAATAATGTTAAATGCAAATTTTTCTCTTTTTAACATGCAGGTAGTAATATGCAACTAGATATGTGCTATTTAAAATGTAAATGTATGTGTTGGTACATTTAGCAAGCTTTTATTCACATTCCCAGGTGTCATACACCAAGAAGATTCTGAGAGTAAGACCCTGAAGTATTTACTTTAGTATATGATAGTGAGGAGTATATGTCAAATGATTGGCCACATTGTCGAACATGATCTCATTGACAATGCAGTCTGTCAACACCACCCCACATGTGGGGGACTGTGCCCCCGCACTAATTATATATACCCTCTCCAAGATCGGACTGCAGTGAGGAGAAGGGCAGATTTCCTGATCCTTACCATAACGTGATCTCAGTCAGAATGGTTTGATGGCCTGCACTGTCGATGAGATGATACATTCGACAGTGTGGCCATTGGATTATGTGAGATAGACCTGATGGTGAGAAATATTTTTAGGTTTGCATCAGTCCCATGTTCTGTTTTATTTAGTTGCAGGGCGGTGGTTTTCTATATTGATTATAGTAAGACTATTGCTCTGAAAATGTGGAGCATAAGGTACCATGCCAGTGGCAAACTATCCTGTTCCCCATAGTTACTTTTTAAGCATTCATTTACCACATTCTTTGGCATTGGAGACTTTTATTGATAAGGCTTCCATTGTGCTACAAGGAAATGCCCTGCCAGCTCATGCATAAGTGAAAACTGGGCAGATCTTTTCACTTTGTGATAGTGAGTAGTTACCCAGGATCAGGACCGACCTTTGGTCAACTGGTACCCTAGGCAAAAGGTCCCGACAGCACCCCCCAACACAACCATGTGCCCCTATCCTAGTCTACCTACACCATCCCGATTACTGAAAAAAGCCCCCTTGCTAGAGTTGTGCTCTAGGCAGCTGCCTAGTTGACCTGTGCCTAAGGCCAGCTATGCCCAGGATGCCTTTGGGAGAAAGTACTCCCCAGCTGTAATTTGTGTAGCATAATGGTTTGGGGACAGTTTGTATGAGTTGTGAATGTGGTGTGTGGAATTGTTGAATGTCATCTCTTAGTGGATGGTATGATAGCTTACTAAATACATCTGAACCCATTGTCAGATAAAGTTCAGTTTATAAAACTGCAGTGTAGTGCACTTGATGACAGTAAACTATAGGTTAAACATTACTTTACTAAATACAGTGGAGTATAAGGAAGAGAAGTCTGTCTAGGTTATATTTGTATAAAAGGTCACACTATATAGAGGGAGAGAGTGGTGGTAAGAGGAGGTAAATGTTGTGGAGCTATGATTTTCTTTTTGTCTGTATTAACAAACTCTTAAGTTCATGAATTCCTTCTGCATCGGAGGCCTTGACACGCCATTTTGTTTAGCACTGTCATTATAGGAGGAGTTAGCTCGTTAATGTTACCTGACTTGACTTGCTTTGCGAGACCTATATGAAGCTTCTGTCCAGTTCTTCCACACTACAGTGAAAAGCAGCCTGGTTTTGCTGTGCTTTTACACTACAGTAAAGAGTGAAGGCAGTTGGCACAGAAGGTTAATGCTGTAAGTTGTAGTTCCTGTAGCACAGGGTTTGATTTCCTCAGGTCTCATTTGCCTCCAGTGTGACCATGAACAAGTCATTTAACCAGACATTGCTCGTGGGTCACCCCCGAAAAGGGAATGGGTATGCAGTGGGCCTCCTGGGTTAACAAATTAGTATTATTATTATCCTACATTCTTTCATAATGAGTTTTCTGTGAACTGCAAAGCAGACTTCTTGTTCTGACTGTTTAGTCACACTGAAATATATGACAGGTTGTTGAGACCTTTGTTTTTTTTTCATGCATTTTTAGTAAGAAGCTTGCCTGTCAAGACGACCAAGAAAAGTGCATTATCTTCTTAGGGTGAGGCCACGATGCATAGGTATGCATCTCCTGTCAAAAGCTCCAGAAGACTACCCAGACCTGTTGACAAAAGAAACTCTAACAGAGTCCGTCTAAGAGAGAAAGTATAAAAAGTTCAAGACGAGGAAATGCCATTCTTAATTTCTTCACCATAACACAGCCTTGTACTCACAAGCACTGTCTTTATTATTACTTCAGGGAGTCATCCACAACAAGGATGGGTCCCATTCCCAGTGAGAAAATTCTGCTCCTCCATCACATTGCATGTCTGCTGTACCCCATCATCTAATGGAATGGCTTTGATGACAGTGATTTCCCTTCCATTGTCATGAGTCTGTTTTTTCTGTATGTATACTAATCAAAGATGGCGTACCTCCCTGCCACTGACACAATAATAGTAAGGAGTTCAGCAAACTGTCAGCGTTAATATCTTCCTCATGGACACCAGTTAATTATCGGTGAAGCAAACTGTCAGCGTTAATATCTTCCTCATGGACACCAGTTAATTATCGGTGATTGCATCTTGTCAGGTCACCTGTCTCCTTTCATCAAGGGCACATCAGTCGTCAGTCACCACCTACGGTCATAAAGTCTTTTACCTGGTTGTCTGAGGTGCTTGTAAAAAAAAAGTTGAGAGTCCATATTTAAGAAGCTCACACCAAAGAGGAGGACTTTATAGAGATAATTTTCCCAATAGTCTGTTTTGACTGTCCTGACTACTTTGCCATTCCTTATGTTCTGAGGTGACACCATACTTTGCCATTCCTTATGTTCTGAGGTGACACCGCCACTCAACAGGATGTTCTTTGACTTATTTCAAATCATTGGAAAAGTAATGGGATTTTACATGCATGTTGATTACGTGACTAGTTGTTACCTGAGTTGGTTCCTTAGTAGAACCATTTTTTGCCTCATAAGAGGTTTTCGTTTTTGTCAAGACATCTGTCTGCTATTTTGACAATTTTCAAAGCTGTCCAGGGGGTAGAGAATAGACCATGGCACCCTGCTGTGGTGTTTTTAGGCATGGCTTCTTGGATGATGCATCAGTATGAGAAGACTTTCCTCCACTCAAAGCTCCCTTCAGTGCGGCTATCTCCTCACTAAAGAAGGCTCTGTCCTACTACCAGGTGCTCCCTCTTTGTCTGGGTAAAGAATTTAATCAATAATTAAACAGCAACTACCCTAAACAGAACACTATTCCCTGCTAACCTGAGAAGACCTTTCCTCCACTCAAAGCTTCCTTCAGTGCGGCTATCTCCTCACTAAAGAAGGCTCTGTGTATGTAGTCTAGCACTACATTTTTTGCCAGCTCTTATTGCTTGATTGATTAACTTGTGCATGCTCCAACTTGCCTCAGCGTGATAGCAGCCGACTGTAGCCCGCTTGCACACCTTGGCCCAATTCTACCTAATCTCTCCTATTGCCTATCTAACTCTATTTAAGTAGTATTCCTTCCCCATTGCCATTCTCTCTTGTCGCCACGAGGTGGCACTACACACCCTAAATATGTACTTCTTCTAAGTAATCTTCGCTCCCACTGGCTAATACTGAAGTCAAACCCTTTACTCTCTGTTCTCCATCCTGTATTCTTCTCTGACATACTTCACTATCTTTTTTTCTCCTATCCTTAACACTTTCTCTCTCTACACTTTAAGATAGCTCTGTATCTCAACACTTACCCCTCAGCGGTAGCCTTTTTACTGCTACTGATTGTTTTTCTCTCTAGCTCTTCCACCCTCCGGCTCTACCTGCTCTGTTCGCCCTGCGGGCTCACATAGTTCCCCTACCCTACCCCCAGTTCCCAACCAGCCACACTTGTTTAACCACTCCCATCTCTCATACAGCCCAGTCAACTCTCTTTGTAAATCCCCTCCCCCACAAAAAGTCTTAAAAAGGCTATCCTCTCTCACTGAGTCTCTGATACACCCATAAACTGTAACCCAGCAATCTAAACTAAGTTCTAACTAAATTATACCCCTCCATCCATATTTAACAACCACTATGTCCCTCAAAACTCAATCCATCCTTATACAAATACTCATGCTAACAACCCTCTCCTATCTAAACTACCTAACCCACCCTACAAATTTAAAATACAACACCTAGTTCCATACCACTGCATCTATTCTCAACAACGACACACAGGACTCCATCTATATATCCCATTGTCTTCCCCTCAACACCTACATGCTCTTCCCCTATAGAGTCCTAACCACAAATACAACTATAAACCATTTCAGCCATATACCTACAAAAATTTCTCACTGCATCAGCCATTGCTACCTCGGACAATACCTCTCCCAAACTTATATCTCTATCCTTCTCTCTGGAGACATCCACCCTAATCCTGGCCCCTCTTCCTGTCTACATCCAACTCCTCTACCTCATTCCTCTCAGCCAACTGGTAAATCCCTTCACTTTGCTGCGCTTAATGCTCAAAGCTTTTCCAATAAAATCAAAGCTTACAAGCCTGGCTTCTATATAATCAACCAGGTATTCTCTCAATCTCAGAAACCAGGCTTAAGCCTCACATAAAAGATTCTGAGCTGCTTCCACCCAACTACCATCTACTAAGAAATGACAGAACTTCTAGAAAAGGTGGTAGGGTTGCAATGTTATACTCTGCCTCCCTCCTTGTCACTCCCCACACCAAACCCTCCCTAGTTTCGGGAAAGCAGAATTGATACCAGCACTATTACACCTAAACAAGCATAAACTCATATTTGTCCTCTCCCTCTATATCCCCCCTGATGATGACATCTCAACCCTTGAAGACATTCTATCTTGGGTCTCCTCCAATATCACTCATGAAACCATAATCCTGGCTGATGCTAACATAAACTGGGATACAATCTTAGCTCCCACAAACTCACTTAATATTAACTTATATAATTTCACCCATTTAATCAATCTCACCACCAGACCCACAAAAAACTTTACCAATGGAAGTATCTTAGACTGGATCTTAGTATCCCATCCTCACAATTTCTCTGACAGTGGCATTCTTCCAAACCCACTAGCTGACCACTTCCCCGCATTCTCTCATCTTCCCTCTCCTGTCCAACTTACTCACTCCTGTATTACCACTCGCTGCCTAAAAAACTTCGACCCAGGCACTTTCACATATACACTAAAAGCCACAAACTGGAACCCCCTAAAGACCCTTCCACTGGACAAGGCTCTTAACTACTTTAACACCACCTTTCTAAACCTACTAAACTCACTTGCTCCACTAAAAACTAAGCGGAGCAAGAGTAATCCAGTCCCATGGCTAACTAAAAACACTCTAGCTACTGTGCGACTCCGTGACAGAACCTGGGCACGTTATAAAAAAAATAAAACCATCACCATCCTCACCGAATATAAAAGCCTACATAACAAAGTCAAAAAACTCATCGCTACTGATCACAGATCATACTTTACCACCCTCCAAACTAACTACAGTACCAATCCCAAACTTTTCTGGAAAGAAACCTCATCTCTCCTCAGCCCAGGCAAATCTGAAAACCCATGTCCAATGCATCTGATATGGACTTATCTATGAAAAAGAAGTTAAATTGGATTGCTATCATCAATAAACTGATGTCAACCTTTACTAACAACTCAGCAACTCATCCCCATCCTACCTCTCCCTCCCTAAACACCCCAGCTCCGCAACCCTCACCTTTTACTATCAATCCCATTTCCATTTGTACCATCAAAAAACTTATCCTTAAAATAAAACCAGGCTCAAATGCCCCCCGATGAAATCCTCTCCTAATTTTTAAAAACAGCATCTGAAGCAATTGCCCTCCCAATTAGCATACTTATCAGTCATTCCATCTCGGAGAGTCCGGTCCCCCAACCCTGGAAGAAAGCTTTAATTATACCTCTCCATAAAGGCGGTAACAGTAATGACATTCAAAGCTTTCAGACAATCGCTATTCTCTCCCCTATTTCTAAATTACTTGAAAAGTGTGTACACAAACAACTTCTACCCTATCTTATTAATAACCAACTTCTAACCCCCCACACAACATGGTTTTTGACCAGGCCATAGTACCCCCACAACCCTCCTCTCCTTCCTTGAAACAATCAATAAAGCCCGTGACTCCGGTCACTTCGTATCCTCTCTTCTCCTAGACCTCTCCAAGGCATTCAATACCATTACCCATACCCTACTCCTCACCATGACCCATGCGTTGGCTACTATCAAGCCATTTGCCAGACAGAAGTCAAGAATGGCGCCTCCTTCCTTATTCCTGTTGCCCAACCCATGTGGACCTAGGCAGCCCTCATATCCTATACTGTCTGTCCCGATACATGTAGTCAAGTCACCCATTAACACCAGTTCATCTTGTCCTGCTTTATCTAGTAGATCCTGCGACTGCTGTCTGAATGCACTCGCTTCCTATCATAGCCCTACTGTGGGGCATATGCTGACATTATGAATACTGCCCTATCATTACACTGGAGTCCGACTGCCATGAGTCTGTCACAAATTCTGATGACATCCCTCAGTGTCTTCTGTAGTCTCTCTCTCAACACAATTCACACACCATTTCTAGCCCATCCTTCTCTTGAGTAGTAGACTCAGGATCCCAAGCTAAGTAGCTTTGCTGCGCTGTCCTTCCATATTGTCTTCTGGATAAATAGAATGTCCAGCCTCCTCCTTACCATCATGTTCATGTTTGGCAGGTTGGTTAGTCCAGCTTTTTCTCAACAGAGTTATCCTAGTAAACAAGCTGGGCAGCTGCGGCCAGTAGCTTATTAACCCAGGTCTTTTTGTGGTGGGCACACACTGTCCATTAGAGGCACATACACCCCTCTCACTATTAGCATGGGTCCCAGGCTTAGGTATGACTTGGTTCGGTCCTCAACCCACTTATCACCAAAAAATGCCCATGCCCATTTTGGCAACGTTAGTCAAAACAATCAAATCACCTAGAGCCATATTTTACACCGGCGAGTGGTTAGCCCTACCACGATACACAGCCTGTGATCCATGTTCTCCTTTCATGATAATACTGTGTACAACAGCAGATGCCCAAAGCAGTTGGTTTATACAACTATTCTCCCTATAGGGCAGCATATAGAGTCTGTGCTGCTGCCCACAGCTCTATTCATTTTGGTGAGCTTGAAATAGAAACACTCAGCATGTCTTTTTCAGAGGTGGAAGGAACCCATTTGGGTGCCATATCCAACTTTAATGTTGATTAGGATTTGCTTTCTTTTGCTTCCTTTAAAGTGTGCAGAAAGTTTCGTTGTGCTCTCTGTCTTTGCATTCTCCAGTAAGAGAACCATTTCCCCTGGGGATTTATATCTCATTCTGGATTCAGTTTTTTTCGGCCATTGGCATTAGCAGATGTGAAGTTTTTAGCTTCACTCTGTTCTAGTAATTGTGACTTCAGCCAGAAGGATCTGTGAGTTACAGGCCTTGTATGTCAACCTTCTGTACCTGGTTTTCCTTTGTGAAAGGGTTTGTTTGGCGTAAACAATGCATTGGTACTTAAAGGTTGCTACTGAGTCTAACCATAGTCAGTCTGTTGAACTTCCAGTATTCTGTAAGAAATATTGTAACCAAGGGGAGTAGTAGTTCATAGGTAGGTACTAGGTTATTGGCCCTAGGGCCTGTGTAAGCCTAGCCCAAAAGGTACCCTGGCTTTCACCACCCAAGAAAATTATTTTCCTGTGCCCCTGTCGAGCAGAGCCACAGAAGTGATCCCCGGGGGTGAATTTCCTATTTCCCATCCAATCATCAAGATTTTTCTTGAAGAGTGTTAATGAGGAGCTTTGTTTGTTATAGATAGGCAGTTTGTTCCAGGGTATGGAAAGCCTCTGGGACAGGAATCTAGCCCTCCAGCATGTTCTGTTTATTGTGGTGACAAGGTTTAGGTCCCTAGACTGTGTAGCTCAGGGGAGTTGGGATTTCTTTAAGTTGCGCATGTCCAACAACTCTGGGTTTGACTTAGCTTTGTATGTTAGGCAGAGATTGCCTCTGAGTAGGTGATATGCAATGGAGTAAAGCTGAAGTTTTTTGAGACTGTCTGCGTAGGGCATCTGTTTGAGGCTGGTAATCCTCTTTTTGAGGTATTTCTGCAGCCTTTCCAGTTGTTGGAGATGTCTTGGGAGGTACATACCAAAAGGGGCGTTGTACTCTATAATGGGTCTAATGAGTGACGAGTAGAGGGGAGCAAAGACCTCTTTTTTTCCTGGATGAGAAACCTTTTGTGATGAGGTGTGCCATGTAGAAGGATTTCCTGACTACTGTGGTGATGTGTTTATCAAAGGAGAGACTACTGTCCACCTGTGTCCCAAGGTCCCTTATCATACTTTCGGTGTTTAAGTAGACTACTACCTATGTGGTAGTTCATGGGTACAGAGTTTTTACCAAAGGGGATGACAGTCACATTTTGGCATTGAGCTTGAGGCCATGGCTTTGTCACCAGGCATCTGTCTCAGCGAGGCCCTTTTGTAGGATGTCTACATCGTTAGGAGCTTTGATTATGACTCTTAATTAGCCAGAGACATTCAGTGTTAGCCTGTACTTCAGAGAAGTAGATACCAAACAGGAGAGGACCCAGGACTGAACCCTGTGATACTCCACTGGTCTGAAGTCGGATTTGGAGTCTGCTGCTTTCACAGTGTGGGTTCTGTCAGTGAGCCAGTTGGTAACCCATCTTGTGACATAGGGATTTATACCTAGTTTAGTGAGTTTATGTATAATTCCAGAGTGGGGGATGGTCTCAAAAGCCTTGGCGAGATCTAGACAGGCTGTGTGAACCACCTTACCCTCGTCTATGGCTTTGGTGACTGCTTCAAAGAAGTCTGTCAGGTTTAGGAGACATGATATGCCTTTTACAAACCCGAACTGGGTGGGGTCCAGAGCTTGGAGATGACCAATGTCTTTGTATATAAGTTCCATGATGATACGTTCCATGGCCTTGCAGATCAGGCTCGTTAATGGGGCGGTACTTCCCGGGGTCCATGGTGGCTCCCCCTTTGTGGAATGGGATAAAAGTTGCTGTGCGCCATTCAGTGGGTACAAAGCCTGAGGTGAGGCTATGATTGGACATGGTACTTAGGTAGGGTGCCAGTTCGTTCTGTAGTTCGTGTAGAACGCAGCCTGGTATGTTGTCAGGTCCCATGGATGCTGTATTCTTGGTTTTGGAGAGTGTTGTTTTTACCTGTGCAGCTGTGATTACAGGAACTTTGCATTCTTCCGGTATAGAGATGGGCCCTTTAGGGGGTGAGAGGGGGCTAAAGTTAGCACTGAACCCGTCTACCGGGATGTTGGCAATATCAGTTGGTTCTGTATATTTAGTGCCATTGTGCTGTAACTCAGAGCAGATCTGAGTGTTGCCATTGAGATTATTGACATAGCTATAGAATGCTTTGTGGTTGTCTTTAGAATCAGTGGCGATTTTGTTTTTGTAACTAGGTTTGGAGGATTGTATGAGGAATCTCAGATTCTTACTGAGGCTGACCAGGGAGTTCCTCCAATCATGGGATTTTACTCTTTTCTGCAACAGTTTCTTTCTTGTGTTCTATAGTTTGTTTATGGCAGGGGACCACCAGATTGGCTTCCTTATTTTGGAGGATAGCATCTTGAATGTTCATCGTGTTACCCTGCTGCAGTCATCACACTTGGGGTTATCCTGCCGTCAGGTGGTCCTACAGTCGGCCTGAGTTCCAAAGTCTTGGTCCGGCGTCGGTTGCTGTCGCTTCTTCCCTGACGTCAGTGCGCCAGGGGTATATAAGAGGCATCTGACACCATTTTCTTCAGTCTTTCTTGCCGCTCGGTGCCCGAAGCAGAAGCAGTTCGCAAGTGCCGGTCGGCCGACACCTGAGATTTTCTATTCGAATTTCAGTCCGAAGTCTTCAGTAAAGCTAAGTACCCCATTGGGGAACCTTTTCTTGCCTCACTCCGATGTCAGAAAAAGTTAACAATTGCATTTCTTGTGGGAAGCTAATACCTCATAGGGACTTCCATTCCTATTGTATTCCTTGCCTAGGCCCAGACCACGACGTCACAGGTTGTCGGTTTTGTGCTAGGTTTAATAAACGAACTATCAAACGCCGTTTTGACTTTGCACGACATTACTTTGGTAGGAAATTTAATTATATCATGCCGTCGGAGCAGCCAACGACCGGCATGAATAAAAAACGCAAGGATAAGGACAGGCAGCCTAGGAACAGGCCGGACTCCGAGGCCTCTGCTGGGCCTGTCGCCGGTTCTCCAGTTTTCAGTGAGGTGCCTACGCAGCTCCTGACGACCGCAGAACTGGAACCCCAGACAGCTGCGGATTCTCAAAGCGGAGTCTACTAGGCTGACGCAGCCATCTTCATTAGGCCCTTCCGACACCGGAGCAGAAGTACACCCCGGTGCAGTGGAAACACCTTTGGTTGCAGAAGGTGTCTTCAGGCTGACTACACTCACCATTAAATCTTATGCTAAGCTTAAAACGCCTTTAAAACCAAAGAAGACTATACATCAGTCTACAGTTCAAGGCCCCATGTCTCAGAAACAGATGCTTAAGATGGCTGAAGATTTGATTACCCTAATCAGGGGTTCCCATCCCCCTCCTGATAAAAGACCAAGACAAGAGGAGGATTATGCTTCCTCTGACCAGGTTTCAATTTCCTCAGATTCTTCTGAGGAACAAGATTACACTTTTCCACCTTATGAAGACTCTGATGCTGAAGACTCTATTCCCTCAGCGTCTCCCCCTGAAGACTACTCCTTTGGGGAAACTTTACATACCATGAGGGAACATTTCCACTGGGAAGGCCAGGACTACTCTGATTCTAAGAAAAGACTCCGAGAGTTCCTTTTACTACCCCAGCACAGACCTCTTGCTATCCCAACAGTTTTAGATATTGTGGATGATGTTTACTTGGAGTCCAGTCTAAATCTAGGCTCTCTACCTCCTGCTCCAGCCAAACCAGACAGACACTACAGAGTATCTGACTCACACAAATTCCTTTATAAAAGCCCTGTGGCTGACCCAGAAACAATTTCCCAGGGTCCTAAGGGAGCTAAAGCTTCTATGGCTAAAAATCCTGTGCCCTCTGAAAGGGATTCCAGAGCCCTAGATAGATGGGGAAAGAAAATATACACCTCAGCAACTCTGGCTATGAGAGCATTAAATTGTCAATTTCACATGCTGAAATATCAGCAATTCCTAATGTCTCAATTAAAACAAAAAATGAGCACACATACTGAACAGTCTGAATTCAAGAAAATGCAGGATCTGTGGCATGCAGCTGAACAGGTGGGCAAACATACTTTACAATGTGGATTTAATTCCTTGGAAGCTTCCTGTAGAGCAGCTGTTACTGGCTCTGTCATACGTAGACATGCTTGGTTAAAAGAACAAACCCTTCCTGATCATGTTAAAGCAAAATTATTGGATGCACCTTTACAGCAGGATGTATTATTTGGTGTCAAAGCAGAAGAGGTTTTAAAGAATATGGAGGATAAGGCAAAGTCTATGCAGACGGTCAAGGATTTTTTGCAGATACAACCCCTTCGTTTCAGCAGAAATTGGCCAACGAAAAACTGGTCCTTTCCAGCTTCTGACAGATCACAGAGGGGCAAATACAGACGCCCAAGGGGCAGAGATCAGTCACAAGGCCCTTACAAACCCTGCCAATTGGGTACTGCTACCCAGAAAGGTGGAGAAGACAGGCCCCAAGCTAGCAGAAGACAAACACAATGACTCAATCCTCAAACTACCAAGCAAATCTCTCCTGGCAGCTCCCTTGGGAGGAAAATTAGCATTTTTTGCAGACAACTGGCACATCATCACAAAAGACAAATGGGTCCTAAACATTGTCTCTCAAGGATACAGATTCCACTTTCATATATTACCAAGGATAAAAGGAATGCCAAACCTGCCACCAAATCAATGGGCAGAGGCACAAAAACAAATTACAGCTCTCATGGACATGAGAGCCATTCAACAGGTACCTACACAGGAGCAAGGACAAGGATTTTACTCTAGACTCTTTCTAGTCCCAAGAAAGGACAAAGCATGGAGACCCATTCTGGATCTTTCAATTCTGAACACCTATCTGCAAGTACCAAAATTCAAGATGCTAACACTACAGCAGTTTCTTCCCATGCTGGGCAAGAATGCTTGGCTGGTAATGTTGGACCTCAAGGAAGCATACCTGCATGTCCCTATCAGACAAAATTGCAGAAGATACCTCCGCTTCATTGCAGGTTCAACGCATTATCAATTCTCTGCACTGCCCTTTGGCTTATCTACTGCACCCAGGGTCTTCACAAAATGCCTGGCACCAGTAATTGCATACTGCAGACAAAGAGGAATTCAAATATACCCATACCTGGACGACTACCTTATTCAAGCAGAAAGCAATGACATTCTTTTAAAGCATCTGGCATTTGTCAAACACCTTCTAAGTTGCATAGGGTACACAGTAAACGAAAAGAAATCAAAACTAGTGCCCTCACAAAACATAATATTCCTGGGTGCCAGCTTGAATACAACGGCCCATATGGCTTATCTCACGCCAGACAAGCAACAACAGCTGACTCAATATTTCAAAATAATGGCAACAAAGACCCAACTCCCTGCAAGAAAAAATCTACAGGCCTTGGGATTCATGGCATCTTGCATACTACTAATACCATTTGCAAAACTGCATATGAGGAAATAACAATGGTACCTGAAAAGCGTATGGACTCAGCACAGCCACAGCTTGGAAACAATGATACCACTCATTCACTGCCTTCAACAGGAGTTTCTATGGTGGGCACAGGCATGTCACCTCAACAAGGGACAGCCTTTCACCTTACCCACAGCCAGGGCAAACTATGACAACAGATGCATCGGACTATGCCTGGGGAGCACACATGGCAGGATAGTGCATTCAGGGCAAATGGACTACAGATCAGAGGCATCTGCATATCAATCAGAAAGAAATGCTAGCAGTACAGAATGCCCTAACAGCTTTCAAGGACCTCTTACACCCAGGACAACTAATAATAAAGACGGACAATACCACAGTAATGTGGTACATAAGCAAGGGGGCACACATTCCTACCCTCTATGCAGGCAATCATGACCTTGTGAAACACTGCACTGTCTCACCAGGTTCAATTACAAGCACAATTCCTGCCAGGAAAGAAAAACACATTGGCAGACGACCTAAGCAGAAACATCATGGATCCACACGAGTGGAAACTAGATCCACAAGTATTTGCAATGATAGCTCAAAAATGGGGACGCCCAGACATAGATCTGTTTGCAAGCCCCAAAACTACCAACTTCAAAAATTTTGCACAAGGACAATTCCATCCACAAGCTTGGAAAGTGGACGCCCTCTCATTCAGTTGGAAAACATTAACAGTGTATGCCTTTCCTCCACTGCCTCTTCTAGCAAAGGTACTGCTGAAAGTCAGATTAGAGAGGCCACAAATGATACTCATTGCACCAGACTGGCCACGCCAGCATTGGTATCCAATTCTAAGGAAGATGGCCCACAGCCCACCATGGATTTTACCACAAATTCCTTACTTGCTCACCCAGCGAGACAATCAGATTCTACACAGCCAGCTCAAGACTTTAAACCTGGCTGCATGGCATATTACCTAAACAACCAGACAACACCTTTATCCAAAGCTGTTATGGATGTCATTCTGGAGGCCAGGAGGCCCAGCACCAAGAAAGCCTATTCAGACAAATGGAAAAGATTTTGCGCCTGGAACCAGGCTAAAAGCCAAAATCCCCTGGATCCAAACATTCCTCAGATTCTACAATATTTAACTGAGATGTTGCACAAAGGACTTTCCTTTTCATCTATTAAGATACACGCCTCAGCAATTTCAGCTCATTACAACACGGATCCTCCTTTATTCTCACATCCACTCCTAACAGTACCTCAGAGGGGCTAAGAACATAAGACCACCAAGGAGAGCACCAACACCTATTTGGGAACTCAACTTTGTTCTGGAAAAGCTTACACTGCTGCCCTTTGAACCAGCTTTTTCAGCTGATTTAAAATTTCTTTCATGGAAAACTGCCCTGCTACTTGCAATAACCTCAGCTAGAAGAGTCTCAGAGCTACAGGCACTAATGGCAGTGGAGCCTTTCCTCATTTTTCATCAAGACAGAGTCTCTCTACGAACTAACCCTTCATTTATGCCAAAGGTGGTATACAGTGTGGCCCTAAACCAAACCATTCATTTGCCCACCTTTCTCCCAAATCCCCAGAACGAAGGAGAAAGACTCCTGCACTCTTTGGACATTCACAGGCAATTACGTTGCTACTTGGATAAAACTAAGGCTTTCAGAAAATCTGACCAGCTCTTTGTAGCCTATGCTACAGGATCACAAGGAAAAGCTATCTCAAAACAGACCATTTCTAAATGGATAGGGCATTGCATACGTTTCTGCTACACACATCATGGGAAACCAGTACCTGCTAACATTAGGTCCCACTCCACCAGGGCTACAGCTACATCAGCAGCCTTTCTCAGGGGAGTGCCAACCAAGGATATTCTGGAAGCTGCAACTTGGAGTTCAGTGCACACCTTCACCAAACACTATTACTTACCTCTATATTCTAAGACTAGAGCTGGTTTTGCCACTGCAGTTTTGCAGGGCCTAATAGCTTCTTCTAACCCTGTTTAACTCCACCTCCCATCCTTAGCTTTGGGATTCAACCCAAGTGTGATGACTGCAGCAGGGTAACACGATGAACATAGTACAGTTTTGTACCTACCATAAATGTAGATGTTCGAGTGTTCACCCTGCTGCAGTCCAGGTTACCCTCCCTCCATCCCCTCTGAACTAGCTGAACTTATCTATACCACTCTATCCTATACAACCTCTGTGGTGTATTTGCTTGTGCCTAAAGATATTGTTTTATTTTTATCTAGCTATATATATATATATATATATATATATATATATATATATATATATTGCCTACCTATTGGGGGCACCTGACATCTGGGGCAAGAAAAACTGAAGAAAATGGCGTCGGATGCCTCTTATATACCCCTGGCGCACTGACGTCAGGGAAGAAGTGACAGCAACCAACGCCGGACCAAGAATTTGGAACTCGGGCCAACGGCGGGACCGCCTGACAGCAGGATAACCCCAAGTGTAATGACTGCAGCAGGGTGAACACTCGAACATCTACATTTATGGTAGGTACAAAACTGTACTTTCTGTTAGGGATAGCACGATCCATGCACTAGTGTAAGTGCTTATAAAGTGCATTTGTGTAGGATTCAACAGTCGTACCTCTATTGTCTGTCTGCATGGGTGTCATGAAATTTGCCACTTCTGTCTTAAGAAGTGTGAAGTTGGCTTTGGAGAAATTTTTTATGGTGGTTTCCCTCATTGGGGGGGGGGGGGGGGTTGTGGGTGTCTAGGATCTGACCAATGAGGAATTGACCTTTGGTGTGGAACACCGTTCGCCCATGTTGGTTTTGACCAGGTCTAGGATATTGCTGCCCTTGGTGGGGGTGTGGATAAGTTGAAACAAGGCATTGGAATTTATGAATTCCAGAAAATGTTGAACAAAAGAGTTGGTACATGAATAGTTTTCCCAGTTAATGGTGGGGTAGTTAAAATCGCCCATTATTAGGGTGTTGGGTTGTACCCTAATATTTTTCAGTGTATCAAGAAATGAGGAGTGTGAATCCTGGGGTATGGTGGGGGATCTGTAGCAAGCTACAATTTGGATTGCGGTCTTGCCCAGAGTTAGTTGCACTTGGATAATCTTGGATGCATTATGCTGGGCGTCTAGCCTGGAGATGTGGTTATCCTTAATGAATATAGGCACGCCTCCACCTTTAGTGTTTCTGTCCAGGTTAGGTGACTGAAAGGCGTGAGATGAATTATAGCCTGGTAATGCAGGGGTGCTCTCTGGAGCCTTGAACCAGGTCTCTGTCACTGCACAGATCTCAATGTGCCTCAAGTGACTGCATTTAGAGGTTTAGACTTCTAGCATTGAGTAGCATTACCCTCAGATTTTGCTTGCTTGTACCTGTTACGGTGGTGAATTTTTCATTTGAACCTTGGCTAAAAAGGGCGCTATAGGGTTGGCAAGAGCCTTAGCCAGTGTCTGGAATCCAAAGGGTGACTGGTGCAGGCCATCTCTGGCAAAGAATCGTGGTCTGTAGATCATGGCATCCTAGACAGATACTGGATCCCCTTAGAATGACACCAGAAGCTTAGCCAATTGTTGAAGGCAATCATTTTGTCCTTGTACTGTGATATTATTCTGGGTGATGGTAGGATGCTACTCAGAGCTAGGGTCATACCTGCCTGGGCTACAAGATCTGAGAGCTCCTACATGTCTCTTCATGTAGTCCAGGGAGGTACATCTCAGGTCATTCACACCAACATGGGCAATGATAGAGTCATGTTTGTACTTGTTGTGGAGTGACCTGAGTGCATGCAGTATGTGGCGGATCCTGGCATCCGACAGGTAGCTGACAGTAACTTTCTCCTTGTTTAGCCTGGTGAGTGGAACATCAGTTTGCCTGACTATAGAGTCACCTATGACTAGAGTGTTGGGTACATTGTTATGCCTTATGGGCTGTGGTGGAGTGGCAGACTGAGTTTGTGGGCTATGTGCCATTTGGGTTGTGTTGGGGGGTGGAGGTTGCTTGCGTTTCTGCTTTGGAGGTCTCTGTTGCTTGAGCAGATTTTTATTAAGACCCTCCGCGAATGTGGGTGTGTGTTTTGTGTTTCTATGTGTGTGCTTTTGTGGTATAGGTATTGAGGGACTATGTGATGAGTGTGTGTGGTGCAAGCGTTTACCTTCTCCTCTTGACTGTCTAGTCCAGTCTTGAGTGAAGAGAGCTTTGCTTCCAGTTTGGCTATATAAGGGCATCTCTCACAGGTTGTAGTGTTGGGTGGTAGGAGGAGAGGGTTGTCTGTGTACATGAGGCAATTGCTGCATTGCCCCAAGATGCCTAGATTCATCCGGTAGACAGGAGAAAACACTGGGAGCTGACCCTTAGACATGCCTGGCTAGGTGCTTATTTATTAAGTACTAAAAACTGTTTTCCTCTAGACAAGTGAGGAAAGTTGAGTGCTGTAGTAATTTGTAGCTTATTTAGTGCTTACAATGGGTTCTGAACAAGTGCTGAGCTCAAAGAAACAGATTTGAGTGCTAAAACTCAAAAAACTGGCTAGTTCTAAGGGAAAATTTGAAGACCACACTTTATGGTGCCGGAAATAGTTTAACCCTAGCTAAGTGGCGATGCATAAAGTGTATTATTTTTATTTATTTATTTTTTTAATATAACAGTAGCAAATGAGGAAACTGATTAAACAAATTAACCAGTTAAAAGCTAAAAACTGAGTCCCTTTCCAGCAGTCTTCGATCAGACAAGTTCTAACTGCACACTCCTGCCAGTAGGGTGCAGGGGAACCTTCTCCAAAAGAAAAATGGCCTGGATTAGTGCTCAAGTTATCCAAACAAACCTAGATTCAGCAGGTCTGAAACTAGTCTATGCTACAGCAAACAAGGCATACCAATTTCAGAAAGAAACAGTTCAAATAAGCAGGTACAGTAAGCCTTTAACCAGAAACTCCCAGCTCAGAAGGGCAGAATCCATCCTCTCCTCCCACAACAGTGCAGACCACACACACCTTCTTAATGTAAAATAACTGGCTCAAACCCCAAGTGCTTAAACCTGAACTAATACACATTTAGAATAACAGACAGTAAGCCTTCAATCAGCAACTCCCAACTTAGAAGGATGTAAGCTACCTGTCCTGCCACAACAGTGCAGACCACAAACCTGAAACTGAATTCATCCTCAAGTCCTGGTTGGTACCTTCACGAATTGGACCCTGTTTTTCACAAAACCTCACCAAAACGACACTGATACAGACTGTATTTTATATAGCTTATGTCATAGATAGAAGTAAGTGAAAAATTAAAAAAAGATAGCTGGATGCACAAGACCCAGGATAAAAAGTGCCCACTCCTGGTAGGCGCACTGATGCCAGGAATGGAAAAAAATGAAGAAGAGGAAGTTGAAGTTATGGAATGTCTGCGAAATGTAGGATTTGGTGTAATAAGTCTAACACAGGTTACATCACAGCACGATGGAACAAGTTCCCAAAGTAAGGAGAAACAAGAAGATCAGAAGACATCTGAAGCAAAAATATGGGCTTGGGAAAAAAAAGATTTAATATGGTGTAATATTTATGCAAAGTAGAAAGCAAAACTAATCAATAAAAAAGAGCAGCATCAAAGATATTTGAAGAGAAATACAAGCAATGGAATCCAGACATGGAAAACTTTCCAGTACAAAAAAATAAGAGAAAGGCCAAAAGTAGAAAAGAAGATTAGTAATGGAGAAGTTAAAGAAATAGAAACTGAGATTATGAAGTACCTGCAAAGTGAAGGATGCAGTGTAGAAAATCTAATTCGGAAAGCACCACAGTAGGATACTGCAATAGACATCCAAATTAAGGAGAAGCCAGTGGAATGGGAAGCAATTGGTCAATTGCCATACAAAGGTATTTTGGAGCCTTCCACAGGAAACCAGTGTAAACATTCACTTGAGGCTGGACAGCAGAGGAAGGAACAGGAAACTGTGGCAACTCTGACGCAGTCAATGATGAGGAGTGGTAGGCTAGTGCGTTCCCATATGATAGAGCAACAGATGACACTGTATGAAATTGAAGAGAAGGTGCCACGGGAAGATGGTATAGAACTTTCTGTAGAATGCCCGCAGAAAGTGGATAACAAAAAATGTGCCTTCCCTCAGTTTATAAGAAAATGAGCAAAGAGCAGAGTTGCTTGATTTAAGAGAGATAGAGAAACATATTAAGATCAATGAAGGAAATAGACTGCAGAAGGTCAGTAAAACCCAAAAGTTAGAAGTTTGATAAAACAAATGAACACAGTAATTAGGAGTGTCCATAGAGATCCATGCGATATAACAGAAGTAAACAGGATATATTACTGTGCAGCTAAATTAATAACAGATAAAATTCTACCACAAGAACACAGGGTAGTAAGTGAAAGGAAGGGGAGAAATCATGTACCCTCATGGAAGTATCAAATAAAGAAAACTGTAAAGCATTTTAGACAAAAAGTGTCACTGTTAAAATAGTATAGAAGAAGGAACAGATCAACAGAAATACTCGGAAAGATAGATGTGATAAAAGCAATGCACAATATTATAAAGGATCAAGATTTATCATGCACTGTCACAAATAATAAACTAAAAATATCAGCACAGGCAGAAAAAACTTAGAAGGTACACAGATAAATATAAAGGAAAAGTACAAAGAAAGCAATTTATTGATGACCCAAAAATGTTTTATAGAGAATTGGGAAACAAGGTAAATGGAATTGAAAGACCACCAAAAAAGAAGAAATTGATATTTTGGATAAGTATTTATGAAGATCCTGTGGAACATAATTCTCTCTCTCTCTGTCTCTGTCTCTCTCTCTCCCTCTCTTTCGTCTTTTCCTGGTTAGGGGTTGCCACAGCAGATCACCTTGTCCGTTCATGATTGGCAGTGGAGTTTTACGGTGTCGACTTGCCAGCCCGGTGCCCAACCTTCCACGGAAGGCACACACATGCACGCACTCACACCTAGGGCCAATTTTAGCATGTCCAATCCACTTGCAGCATGTCTTTGGGGATGTGGGAGGAAACCAGAGCACCTGGAGGAAACCCACATGACCACAGGGAGGACATGCAGACTCCACACAGAAGATCTTCTTGCTGTGAGGCGACAATGCTAACCGCTGCACCACCAAGGCCGTCCTATCCTGTGGAGCATAATAAAGATGCTAAATGAATAGAAGAAGTAAAAGAATGAATAAGAAGTTCAAAACTACAGGATATGAGATGGGATGAAGTAATAGCCAGAGAGACTGAAACAAAGTTAAGAAAAGCCTCTAATTGGAAAACCCCAGGCCCAGATGCACTACCTAACTTCTGTTTAAGAGTATTAATATCTTTACACAAAGATTTAACCATGAGTAAGAACTATTTATATGTGCACCCCAAAAAGACACCAACCTGGCTAACAACAGGAAAAACAATACTCCTACTTAAGAATGAACCTGCAGGCTACCGTAAAAATTATAGACCAATAACTTGCCTTCCGACAATGTATAAACATATACACTGGAATTGATTCCAACAGAACTTATAATCTTTTAGAAGAAAACTCAGATGTTAAGTTGTCAAACTCGCCCTCATTCTTGCTGGATGGGTTCGGAGCCGATCCTCGGCTCCGACTCGGCACTTGCTAAGCTCGAGAGCTAATTTTACCAGCTCGAGGCAACCCTATATCCCATGATGCAAGGCGTGACTATTCCAGATCTCGTTTGCCACTTCGCGAAGAGGTCTCCTTTTACCAGCTCAGGTAAAATTGTAGTATTTTATACTAAAGTTCAGTCAAAAATTTTTCTTTTTTCCTGATTTCCTTTCTTAAAAGTTAGTTTTAACTAATACCTAACTATCTTGCCCTATATTCCCTTTCTCCTTTATATAGGGATAGTTTTTCCTCCCTTCAGGCCTTAAGCCTACCTTCCATTAATTTTCTGTCAGGGAGTGTGTGTGTGTTTTTCAGTTTTTCCCTATATTTTATTGGATAACTGTGTGACTGGTGTGTGTCTGTGTTTGGCATACCATATCAAAAGAAGTAAAGGTCTCAGGCTTCAAGAAGTGTGACTCGTGCTGTCAGAAAATGTCTCTGACAGACGGTCACACTTCTTGTGTGTACTGCCTGGGGCCTTTACACCTGCAGGACTCCTGTGCTATTTGTCACTCCTTCAGCCAGAGAGTCCTGCAGGAACGTCATAACAAGTTAATTCTTCGTGACTTGTTGAAGCCAGAGGGTTCCCCGACCAAGACTGGGTCGGCAAAGCCCTCTAAGCCACCTAAAGCCCAGGCTGTGGTTCTTAAGTCTTCGGTGGTGGCTCCGACTCCTTCGGAGTCGAGATCGGCTCCAGCCGGAGCCGATCTTTCTACCTCTGAGGTAGTGGTATCGGCGCCGACCGGCTCCGATACACTTGCACCTATGTCGATGTTGGCACCGGCCGGAGCCTACGTCTCCTTGACCAGGACTGGTGCCGATAAGCTGTCGGCTCCATCTGGAACCGAAGGGTCTTTGGCTCCGATGGCTCTTTCCAAGAAGAGATCTCAGTCCCCTTCCCTAGAGTCGATTCGCTCGGCTCTGGGATCTCCTCTACTTTCGGAGCGGAGCCATCGGAGCCGATCTTCAAGGTCTTCCAGGCTGTCAGACCATGACTTGGAGAGGGTGGTAAGTAGACTGCTGAAGTCACAGGCACTGGCCCAGATGCTCCATAGCCCGTCTCAGCAGACAACCGCTACCCCTCATCCCCCTGAAATTCCTCCTCCGACTCTCCTTCAGAGTTCGGAGCCGGAGCTTCTCGGAACGTTGACCGTGGGTGCGCCGGAACCGATACTTCCCCTGTCGGCTCCGTCGTCTTCGACTCCGATTTCCTCCATGAGACCTTCTGTGGAGGGATCCGGTCGTCGAGTTTCCCTTGTCTGCTCCGAGGTGGCGAGTGGCATTGGACCCTTGTCCGACCCCGCTCTCCCTCTTGGAGCTTCGGCATTGGTGAGCTCGGCACCGACATCGGCCTCGGAGCCTTCTTTTTTGGTGGGACTGGGGATTCCTGTCTCTTCGGAGCGGGAGTCTTCTGGCCTCCCTGGGAGGGGAGCCTTTGAGGTGATGAGGAGTGTTCTAGCCCCGGAACTGAGTCAACGGTCAATTCCATTAGCTCCTCCCTCTTCGGTGCCTGTTGATGTCTCTTGCCATTCTCTTGCTCTCGGACCCAGAGATCCATCGCCCCAGGTTTCCCCATTGGGAATAACTTCCTCTTCCATGGTTTCTCCTGATCCTTCCTGAGAACCCCCGCGTAAGAGGACGTGCAAGAGGAAGCACACAGACTCCCCCGAGTCTACGACATCAGATACTGACTTAGATGAGTCGGAGGGTTCCCCACGGTCCCCCTCTGAGGATGTCTCCTTTTCAGACATCCTGGAACTCCTTAAGCAGAGGGGGAACTGGCCTTCCATTAACCCCTCCGAGGATGAGTCAGTATACCTGGAGGCTTTTGGATCTCGACCCTCCACCTCCTGGGTGTCTCCGCCTTTCGACCCACTCATGCAAGTGGTGGCTCGAAGGGCGTGGGCGGCCCCGGATTCTGTGGAACCAGTCCCCAGGAGGCCTTCTAAATTCATCACGGCCCCCGCAGACAAACAGTTTCTTAACAAGGGTGTCCCTGGTGGTGGCGGCTGCCACCAAGAAGGAACTTGCCGATCCTTCTGTACCGGTCCATCCTCCTAACAAGGACTCTAGGACCATGGATAGGTATGGTAAGCGGATGTTTTCTTCATCGACCTTTGCTATGCGCTCGCTGAACTATCTCTGTCACTTTACCCGGCTTCAGAGAGACATTCTCAAGGAACTAGGTGAGGTAGTTCAGGATCCGTCAGCTGCTGGGGCTCAAGAAAAGATTGCCTCACAGCTAGGAATCCTAAATTCTATAACTAACTCCTCCATGCGGCTCATTTCTTATGCAGCCGATGGGGCGAGTAGAGCCGCAGGCACAGGAGTGGCAGTTAGGCGTCAGTCCTGGATGCGGCTTTGTAATTTCGCGGATCCCTTTAAGGCGTCCTTCACTAATACTCCCTTCGATGGTTCGGCTTTGTTCGGGCCTCAGGTGAAGGACACATTGACCAGGTGTGAGCAAGACGGCAAGACTCTTTCTGCCGTAGGAGTCCATTTCTCCACCCCTTCAAGACCCTATCCCAAAGGTCAGAAGGGGGGGAAAATGTGGTTTTGTAAATCATAGGGAGTCACGCTGGATGCACGTGGTCAGTTTACCCCCAGAGGCAGAGGGGGTAATAACAATAGACGCCGCCCTAGGGGCAGAGGGGGTCTGCAGAATCAGGGTAGCAGGGAGCCTCTCTCTGATAAACCCTTCCAGCATCCCTGAGGTGTTGCCCGACTGTCCACCCTTGGAGGCAGTCGGGGGAAGATTGTCGCTGTACCCAACAGCCTGGCGTTCCCTTTCTCAAGACAAATGAGTACAGTCGATCATATCCGAGGGTTACAATATCCCTTTCAAGAGATATCCCATTCCTCATCAATGCCTTCCAGACGTTTCACCCGGTCTAAGAGAATTGGCAAAGCTGGAGGTATCAAAGTTCCTAGCAAAAAGAGCCATCCAACTAGTGCCAGCAGACCAAGTAGGATCCGGAATCTACTCAAGATTCTTTTTGGTCCCCAAAAAGACGGGAGATTGGAGACCAATTTTAGACCTCAGCAAACTAAACAAGTTTGTCAAGAAGGCAAGGTTCCGGATGGTCACGCTTCAGTCCATTCTACCCTTTTTGGGCAAGGACAACTGGATGTGCTCAATAGACCTTCAGGATGCGTACTATCACATAAAAATTCACAGGCGCTCCAGAAGGTTTCTCCGCTTTCGGCTGGGGACCAGTCATTTTCAATTCAGAGCCCTGCCCTTTGGCCTCACTACAGCCCCCAGAGTGTTCAACAAATGCATGGCAGTGGTCACGGCTCACCTGAGACGTCAAGGATTCCAGGTGTTTCCATATCTAGACGACTGGCTCCTCTCTGCCACCACCAGGCATCAACTTCTCAAGGACAGGGACTACACTCTTCACATCTGCAACCAGTTAGGGATCTCTATAAACTTCGAAAAATCTTCATTGTCTCCTTGCCAATCTATTACCTTTATAGGCGCAGAATTAGACACTGTCGGGATGTCAGCAAGACTCACAAACCAAAGAATTCTGGACATCCAAAAGTATGTTCGGATCATACTACTCAGCAAAAAGATCAAGGCCAGATTTGTCCTGAAGGTGCTAGGTCTTATGGCTGCGGCCATTGTACTGCTTCCTTTAGCTTGCTTCCACATACGTCTTCTGCAGTGGATGTTGTTCACCCAGTGGTCATTCCAGCAGCTTCCCATGCGCCACGAGATCTTCGTGACGCAATCCTGCAAGAGTCACCTAACCTGGTGGATGTCTTCTCCACAACTCCATCAGGGCCGACTGTTTGTTCCCCCAGTTCCGGTTGCCACAGTCACTTCGGATGTCTCTCTGATCGGGTGGGGGGGGCATTATCAGGGCAGGATGGTCCATGGGACTTGGCAACCCATAGAATACCATCTGCACATAAATGTCCTAGAGATGAGAGCGGTGCTTTTAATGTTGCAAGCCCTCAGCGACTTTCTTCCTTTAGGGACTATTGCAGTTCAGACGGACAACATGTCCGTAGTCTGGTATATCAACAAACAGGGCGGGACCAAGTCCTATCCACTGTGTCGAGAAGCTCTCAGACTTTGGCAATGGGCAATCTCCTCTCATCGGTTTCTGATAGCAACGCATATCCCCGGGAAATCCAACCTCTTAGCGGACAGACTGAGCAGAGCTATTCTTATGCCACACGAGTGGTCTCTCAAACAATCAGTAGTGGACTAGATTTTTCAGAAGTGGGGCGTCCCTTGCTGCGACCTTTTTGCTACACCCCAAAACAGCAAATGCCCAGACTTCTTCTCCCTCTTTCCACTACCAGGCCATCCCCCAGAGACGTTCTAACCCAGGATTGGCCCCGGGGACTTCTTTATGCCTTTCCTCCATTCCCGCTGATACCTCAAGTGATTCAGAAAGCTACCGTCTTGAGAGCCAAATTGATTCTCATTGCCCTTTACTGGCCTCGACAAATTTGGTTTCCGTCCCTACATCGTCATCTCTTGGTTCAGCCTTGGCATCTGGATCCAATTCCAGATCATCTGACCCACCATTCGGGTCATCTGCACCAGGCCATTCATTCTCTCAACCTCACTGCTTGGTTGCTCCACTTCCTTCCTTAGCCAGGCTTCCTATGATTTCTAATCCCGTGCGAGATATCATAGTAGCTTCTCTAAAGTCCTCTACCAGAAGGATTTATGCTAGTAAATGGCAGCGTTTTTCCTTCTGGGCAAAGTCCAGAGACATAGATCCCTTTACTGCTCCAGTGCAGTCAGTCTTGGACTTCCTAGCTGAGATTTTTCAATCGGGCTCTTCTTCCTCGACAGTTAAGGTTCAGCTGGCAGCGATCTCAAATTTTCATGTTGGCTTAGCGGATCAAAACATAATGTCTCACAAGCTTTGCAAAGCCTTTCTTAGAGGGATCTTTCTGCTGAAACCCCCAGTCAAAGATCCCCCTCCGGAATGGGACCTAAATTTAATGATGGCATCCTTGATTCTGCCCCCCTTTGAACCAGCTGCTTACATGCTCATTGAAATTTCTTTCCTGGAAGACAATTTTTCTGGTTGCTGTTACTTCAGCCAGGAGGGTGTCTGAACTTCACGCTCTCTGTGCCCGTCCCCCATACTTGGTTTTCCACAAAGATAGAGTATCTTTAAGAACTAATCCATCTTTTTTGCCCAAGGTTGCTTCCCAGACGAATATTAACCAATCTATTGAATTGCCAGTTTTTTTCCCTAATTATTCTGACAGAGCGGAACAGAAACTTCATTGTTTGGATGTCCATCGCCAACTCAGATATTATTTGGACAGAACTAAACAATTCAGAAAATCTGATCAACTGTTTCTTTCTTATGCAGAAAACAGGAAGGGTCTTCCGGTCTCCAAGGTGACCTTATCCAGATGGCTGTCTTCTATCATTTCTCATGTTTATCTCCTTAGGGGCAAGCAACTGCCCTCTAAACCAAACGCACATTCTACCAGGCGCCTAGCCACTTCCATAGCATTTCAGGATAGGCTGCCTATTGACACCATCGTGCAGCAGCCACTTGGGCCACTCCTCACACCTTTGTCTCTCATTATAAATTGGACTTGGCCTCCAAGGACAGGGCTAAGTTTGGTTCCACAGTTCTCAAGAGTGTGTTCCATTGAGCCACCCAGGATAGAGGTGCCAGGGACGTGGTCCCATCCAGCAAGAATGAGGGCGAGTTTGACAACTTAACATTAAGAAGTTATGTACCTACCATAACGTTCCATGTTAGTTGTCTTCTCTCGCCTTCTTTCTTGCGTCCCTCCCTCCTTCCCCCTAGCCTGGACAGACCTTGAAGTTGTACTCTTCGCTGGGTACAGTTCATTCTTTCTATGGACCCCCAGTAGGAAGTGTCACTAGTCTCTAGTGGTTATTTGCTTTGTTTCCTTCCACATGTAGTTCCTCTTCTTCCTTTCTGGGAAGAAGGTTACTGGCAGGGTTTTTTCATAGCTACCAAACGAGATCTGGGGTATTCACGCCTTGCATCATGGGATATAGGGTTGCCTCGAGCTGGTAAAATTAGCTCTCGAGCTTAGCAAGTGCCGAGTCGGAGCCGAGGATCGGCTCCGAACCCATCCAGCAAGAAAGAAGGCGAGAGAAGACAACTAACATGGAACGTTATGGTAGGTACATAACTTCTTATTATGGCAATAGAATAAAAGGACAAATCAAGAAAGTCATGTGGAACAAAAGATTATTTGTTGTTAAATAAAGTCATAGTGGAGAACTGTAAAAAGGGGGAGAATCTAAGTATGGAATGGATTGACTACAAAAAAGCATTTGACAATATCCCACATGCATGGATAAAAGAGTGCTTAAAAATGTATAAGATGCACCCTACCCTGACAAACTACATCACAGCGACCATGAAACAGTGGCAAACCACTTTGCAGTTAAGCCATGATAAAGGAAAAATGATTATTCCAGGGATAAAAATCCAAAGGGGGATATTCCAGGGTGACTCTGTCACCGTTGTTCTTTTTCCTTGCCCGTAACCCATTAAGCTGCCCACTTAACAGATTTAGGTCGTGTCTGTAATTTGGCTCCCAGAAAGCAACAAAGTGTAAAAACTTCTCATCTTTTCTTTGTTGATGATTTAAAACTGTATAGCTCAGCAAATGAAGCACTGAAGGCACAACTGCAAGTAGTCAAAACTTTTTCAGATGATATAAGAATGTAATTTGGTCTGGATAAATATGCAAAAGCAACCTTTAAAGCAGGAAAGCTGCAGCACCAAGAAAGCATCAGTTTAGAACAAGAACATGATATAAAAGAACTTGAGCAAGGAGGAGTGTTTAAATATTTAGGAATTGATGTAAGATCAACAATAAAATATGAACAAATGTGAATAAAAGTAAGGAATATTTTAGAAAAATGAATTCCTGAAAACAGCTTTGACATCTAGGAACAAAATTCAAGCTATAAACCAATTTTCTCTTCCTGTCCTAACTTACAGTTTTGGAGTGACTGACTGATCCCAAAAGATGTTGAATAGATTAGACAGGAAAACAAGAAGGATGCTTCATGCTGATCAAATGATTTGTAAAAATCAGTGCATACCAAGATTATATATTTCCCTTTCCGAAGGAGGTATGGGCCTACTTGAAATTGATTACATGTATAGATCTGCAGTTGTGGAACTGCATACATGTCTGCTGACCTCACAAGACCCAAATATAGTGAAAGTTCTGAAACATGAGGAAAATAAATCTAAGATGACTTCCCTTCTTAGTTTAGCAGAAGCATGTCTGTGTCAAGTGGGAATGGAAATCAAACCAGAAGTAGATAAAAATCAGGCAGCAACTGAATTTCCCAAAAAAAAAAAAAAAAAAAAAGCAAAAGAAAGAATATAAGGTGAAGGATCAGATGAGAAGGCAAGAAATGTGGAAAATGATTAAATATAGTTGTAAGTATAGAAAACTCCTGGAAGAACCCCATGTTGAGCAAGATTATGGTTAAGAAGAGACAAATTTAAACCAAAAGATGAGAGGTTAATATTGGCGGCCCAAGATAGTGGTCTACATACACATTGGTTTACAAAGTCCATTGAACATGTGGGAGAAACAGGCAGATGTAGGTTTTGTAAACCTGAATTGGAAACAGTCGCACGCCTTGTTGCTGGTTGTGACATACTAATGGCAGAAGGACTGTGTACTGAAAGGCATAATAATGTGGCGAGACTGTTGCACTGGGGATTGTGCAAACATATTGAAGTAGCTGAAAACCCCTGAAACATGAGCCACAAAGCATCATAGAAAATGATGATGTCTACATCACATGGAATTACCCATTACCAACAGTTCAAAAGATAGATGCAAGAAAACCACATATAGTGGTCCATGAAAAGAAGACAAAAGTAGCATTGACCATTGAAATCACTACAGCCAGTGATCTCAGTTTCTTGTACACAGAGAAACACAAAGTCATAAAATTTCAGGATTTGCAGGCAGAAATGAGAGCACTGTGGAAGAAAGATACCCAGACAGTTCAATAGTAGTAGGAGCAACGTTTTTTTATAAAAAAAGAATCTACAGTTGTATTTAGATATGTTAGCAATACATGTAATTTTGTACAGATTGCAGGAGGAGTCATTACTGGGCACATTGTGGGTGCTGCGACAAGCACTTCTGGCTGAGATCAAAGATTGAAACAGTACTAATTTCATGAACTTTAATTATACTTTGACTTAGGAATGGGGTCCATTCCCGTCATGGTATTAGAAACCCAAAATATTTGGAGAAATTACAAAAAATGAGCCTCACGGAGCACCTTTGCTGAACATTGTAAACTGGACAATTCTTCCAGATCTGTCTTTCCCTTTGGGACTGCTCTGTTCAGTGGAATGCATCCGGAGGATCAGTTACGGACTCTGCTAACATTAGATCTGCTAGAAGAATTTAGCTTCATTAACAATCTCACACACCAATCGTCTGTCTCCTTTGAGGAAGGTGTATTGGTTGGTTGTTTTTGGTGTTTTTCAGTTGGTCAGGACCTGGAAATAGAGAGAGTTGCAGGGTGTCAAGGGTAGGAGGAGTTGCAAGACTTTCCTTTGAAAGTGTTATCCACTGTGCTCAGTTTGCACAAAGTGCCTGAGTCTGAAAGGTAAACCAAGACTGAATTCTTCAAGCAGATTTAACATAGTAAGTGTGGGAGAAGTAAACTATGCTGCTGTAAAATGTAATTATTTTTCAGGAAAAAAATTATAAAAGGACAAAGCATGTAACTGTTATTTTCAGTTAATTCTGCAGCATATACAAGTGAAGAACTGTACAACAACCATGCAGTCGTTCTAAAATATTTTAGAGCTTTAAAACTCATTTAAAACAGGCAGACTTGGCAGGGCTTTGTTTTGTTTTGAAGGCTGACACTTTCAAAAGCTGAAGATGGAATTGGACTTGCTTTCTGATAGCTGTGATTGAATGTGCAGACAGGATGCTTAGATTTGAAATTTAAATCATACAGGAAATAAAGAGCACTGGATTCTTGAAAGGGGGAAGTTTGTCTAAATGACTGTTTTAACTGTATTTTTCTAGTATTGCGTCATTGCAGGATGCCACTTTATACATTTTGTTAGTAAGGAGACTGAAATGTATAAGTGAAAAATGCTGAGAGTTCATTTAATGTTTGATTTACTTCATTGGACATTTTGGACTGAAAGCTCATGTCTGAGAGTCATTGCCTTCCACAAATGCTAAATGCTCTTAAAAATCAAAGGCTGATAGATTACGTTAAGACTTCAGCTAACTATAGTAGCAAGACTAGACAGCTAGAGTTTTTTTCCTAGTTAATATCAGTCTTTTTAGACCTTTTATTTGTACTCTTCTTTGCAATTGTGTATCTGCACATGTATTTATGTATGTGTACATAGATTTAATTTTTAAAGTGAAGTATATAATTTTTAATTATTTTACATGAAAAACTCTTTATTCAGCTTCAGCAGCTTGTGGCAGGTGCTTGTTAGTGTACGTGTCCATGCACAGAAGTGTCAAATTATTAATTGATGAAAGTGGCTGTTTTAGCAGCTTTAGCTATGAATAGTGTTATGATAGCTGGCTTATTTTGAGTGGACAGTAATTTTGTTTTTGATGCGTTAGATTGGCGTATCTAGTGGCAACATTTTACCATAAATATAGGGATGTGGTACTGTCATTAGAAAGATGTCATTAACCCGTCATGGGAAAAATTTTGTGTGTGCGTGCGTGCACATGTTCAAAATTTACATTGCCCAAGTTTAATTTATTGTTGGTAAGATAGAACTGTAAGACACTGGACTGAGAGAAGGATGGGAGAAACCCTAGCTTAACTCTGCTCTTCAGCTGTTCATTTTAAAGTTTATTTGGGTATGCTAGATGGTATTCATAACCCAAGACAGCAGCATGCATTTTCCATATATTAAGACAAGTTGCCCCTTGCTTACTGGAGGTAGTGGTGTGGCTTATGCGATTGTACCCCTGACCATTACATATTACTTTATTTGTAGTGGTATGGAGATGGTAAACTAAACATATTTAGTTTTGTCACCAATAAAAGTGTGTATACTTGTGCAGCTACAGGGCTACCATATAAAAGATTATATTATACAGCAGTTATTTTATTTATTTCCCTTTTAGATTGAGTTAGGAAAAAAGTAAAAATGAGCACTGTTGAATAAGGGAGAATTGTCAGTGTCGCAGCAGATCGAAGGATATCCCATATCTTGGCAGGACCATGAGTGAGATATTAGCTGTCTTGGATGTAGTTGCATCTTAGTCCATTAGAGATTGCTAAGTAGTGTATTTAAGTGCAGGGAATGTAGAAGTGCAACTCCATATATTTTAGATTACGTAATCTGTCACTTGAAGTGAAAATCTAGAGCTAGAGCCAAAACATTTCAGAGCAAACAAGAGAATAAAATGGCTTGAGGTGTATAATGAGTGAAAGCAGAGAGAGATTAAAGTTCCAGAGACGGGGAAGGAATAAAACAAAAGGACAAAACAGGACCAGTAAGAAAAGGGGGTGTTTAACCTGTGTCAGGCACACTTGAATATTGGAGGAGACAGCCCAGCCTTGGAAGCCAAACACAGTACTAAATTGCTTCTGCAGCATTAAGAAGAGATGATTTTATTTTGTTTAGGCATCTGAATGTGACTGCAGTCAACATCAAATTGACCAGGACAGTGCGTGAGTTTTTAATCCTGCTACTTTTAAGTCAAGTTACGCATCCAATAAGTAAGATTTCTGACTTGGATTGTCTTGACTATCCGAAAGCTAAGTGTGTTTTTTTGAATGTTTTAGGGGCTCATACCTGAAGCTTGTAGGGAAAAGAGGGGTTAGAAAACATAGGAAAAAAAGCAGAATACAGTGTCAATGATTTCAGTATAGAACTAAGCACTTCAATAAGTGGTCAACAGATATCAAATTACTATTATTGAAATGTTGGAAGACCTTATGACAAGCAGTACACAACTGTACAAAAGTGGAGGGGGGGGGTCCTAGCGCTACATGTACAACATATAAGGCAACCTATAGGTAGCAGTCTGAACCATCACAGCACTTTCCATATACAAAGGAGAAAGCCACAGGTTCCAGTACGGTGCCATAACTTGCATTTATGTTTCCTGTTTAACCATGTATGGCATTTATGGTTCAGAAGTAGACAGTGACACTGTGTGGGAGCAAAAGCCAAGTGAGGGAGATAACAAAGGTGACACCACTTTAGGATTGGGTTGTCTTGAGACTGTAGCTGCTTCATATTACCATAACGGCTTATACTCTAGAAGATGGAAAAGAAGCTGATGCTTAGAGAGATCTACGTCAGACATAAAGTAATCCTACAGTTCTTAAAGAGGAGCTTTTCTTGCCTAGGCAGTACACTCCA